>NW_005357451.1:957426-961346 GCF_000412655.1 Myotis brandtii | reverse complement strand
GAAGCTCCCAACCTCTCCTTTTTTTCTTTTTTCTTTTTTTTATTCTGGGCCAGCTTTAGCTCTGAGGCTCCAGCTCTTAGGCCTCCGCTGCTGAAAGTAGGTATCTGGTTTGTTTCGGTTCGAAACAATGTATAACTCCAGCTCTGACTCCAGCTCTGAGATCCCAGCTCGCTGAAAGCTGGTTTCCGGGGTTTTGTTTAGCTTCTATAAATGTTACAATGTTCAAACTGCAGGCTCAGAGGCCTGCAAGGCAGGCGGGGAACGTTGGTTTCCTCCGTCACTGAAGGAAGCAAGCCTCATGTTAGTTTCAAGCTGCCTGGCTGCCGGCCGCCATCTTGGCTGTCAGTTAATTTGCATATACTCGCTGATTAGCCAATGGGAAGGGTAGCGGTCGTACACCAATTACCATGTTTCTCTTTTATTAGTGTAGATGAAGAAACAATGACTAAAATGTAAGTTAGAGGAAAGTTTGAGACCGTTTACTTCTAGTCCAATCTCCTAATTTTGTATATGGGGAAACTGAAGCCAAGAGAGAGGAAGTAACTTATCCAAAAACCTTAAAGCTAGTTTAGTACAGACATGAGCTGCTTAACAATGGGGTTATGTTCTGAGAAATGCATCCTTAGGCAATTTCATCCTTGTGCGAACATCATAGAGTGCACTTACACAAACCTAGGTGGTATAGCCTACTACACACCTAGGCTATATGGTTTAGCCTATTGCTTCTAGGCTACAAATCTGCACAGCATGTTACACTGAATACTTTAAGCAACTATAACACAATGTTATCTGTGCATCTAAATGTATTTAAACATAGAAAACCTACAGTAAAAATATGGTATATAAGATTAAAAATGGTACATTTCTATAGGGTGTTTACCATGAGTGGAATTTGCAGGACTGGAAGTTGCTCTGGGTGAGTCAGCAAGTGAGTGTTGAATGAATATGAAGGCCTAGGACATTCCTGTACACTGCAGACCTTATAACACTGTGCACTTAGGCTGCACTAAATATATAAAACAACAGGAGATTAAATAAAACATGATAAAATGATGCAAACAATAGACACAGTGAACATGAAATGTATGAGGTTGCTGCTGGCTTAACATGGCATATGGTTTTACAGCACTTTTTTCTTAGTAAAAAGAGTACACTATAAAATAACAATAAAAGACATAGTATAATAAATACATAAACCAGTAACATAATCATTTACTAGCATTATCAAGTACATAATAGTATTGCTATGATTTTTTATGACTGACAGTGCAGTAGGTTTGTTTACACCAGCATTACCACGAACATGTGAGTAATGCATTGTGCTATGACATTACCATGGCTATGGAGTCACTAGGCTATAGGAATTTTTCACCTCCATTATAAACTCATGGGACCTCTATCATATACGTGGTCTGTTATTTACCAAAATGTCATTATGTGGTGCATGACTATATTTATGAGTGTGGGTTTGGCATCAGAAGAACATGGATTTGAATCCTGGTTCCTCCACTTGTTATCTGTTACTCTTGGCAAGTTATTTCAGCCTCTCTAGTTATCCATCCCTTTGTTTATTAAATGGGAATGATGATAGAACCTAGTCTACAGAATTTTTGTCAGAATAACTATGAGAAAATCCATATGAAACACTCAACAAAGTGTGTGTCACTCAATAAAAGACAGCATTACTATTGCATAATTAAGAACAGAGCCAGGATGAGGACCCAGGTTTCTTAATGCCAGGTCCCTGCTCCCTTCACCATGACTGCAACAGCAGATGTGCTACAAAATCTTTAGTAAACTTGAACATATATTTTCTAATTTTACCCCATCAATCACACCACAGTCCCTGTCTCATTCTAGGTGTTAGTGGTTTTAGATATTTTAATGCACAAGTTGAAAAGTGATTTAGTTGTAATTATTCAATTATATTAAAAGAGATAAATCTGAATATTCAGATTCAGTTTAAGTTTTATATCCCACATATGAGTGAAATTATATGGTGCTTGACTTTTCCTGTCTGACTTATTTCACTTAGCATGATATTCTCAAGATCCAAAAAGACAAACAAAAACTCATGGACACAGACAACAGTATGCTGATTATCAGAGGAAAGGGAGTTTAGGAGCAGTAAAGGATAAAGGGGGTCAAATATATGGTAACAGAAGGAGATTTGACTTTGGGTGGTGAACACACATTACAATATGAAGATCATGTATCATAGAAATGTACACTTGAAACATATATAATCTTTAAAAAACCACTTGAATATTAGACATAGACAAGAAAATAAAAGCTGACTGTTCTTCAGGTCCATGTCAACAGTTGACTGAGGGAAATTATATCAGAGATTTGAAAGGATATCTAGTAGCATTATGGTTGAGTAATTTTGGATATCATATTAAAAGTTTTAGTTTTATTTAATTTTAAAATAACTTGTATAGATTTTTATTTCATTAGAGAAAGAGACAGAGAACCAAAAACGAAAAAGGAAAACAAAACCAAGATTCTTACCCATATCCAGAGTGGATCCTGTTATAGGTGTGATTGAGTGTACTTTGGGGCTCATTATACAAAGAATCAATAAACATGAAGAGTTTTGCAAGAAATTGTGCACTTGAAACCTATATAATCTTATTAACTAATTTCACTCTAATAAATTTAATAAGAAGAACTATCCAGATGCAGTCCCAAGAGAAACAACACAGCATACTTTCCAAGTTACACTTTATCAAGTAAACTGTTTTTAAATACCTGAAATTTAGTCATGAGGCACAAGAAATTCAGGAGACGTGAAATTTAAGCTTTTGTTGTTGAAAAAGCATTTGTTATGGATTCCACCACTATCTTTATTTACAGGCTTTGGCCCATATTCTAATAATGATCGGTGCATCACAAGCTGAAATAGAAACTTCATGGAAATACTCTAAATCTCTAAGGTAATTGGGTATTAGGACTTGACAAGAAAGATCCAAACAGATGCAGTGGCTCTTGCACAGGAGGTCTGATCAAAGGGAACTTGAATAGTACTGCTTGTGCCATAACTTGAATAGACAATAAATATTTGACTAACAATTCTATTTGTGGTAAGAGAATCTACTTGGATGCATATCAAGATTGTACTAAATATTTAAATAAAATTTTGTAAAAAAAAGTCCTTGACTAGTTTTTCTTTTTATGTTGCAGTACAAGCTAAAAGAACATTTTGCAGATATTTTCTATAAAAACCTCAACCTCTGGATAGAAACCTCCTTAAAAAAATATTGCAATTTAATCACAGTGATGGGAACTCTTTCCCTATTGATCCTTCATATATCCAAATGCCTGTCTCAATGAGCGATATATAAAAGATAATGAATGCTCCTACAGCAATAAAAATAATTTTTTAGAAAGAACATTAAAATAATTCAGATGTATACATATGCAAAGTATTTGGGAAAGTGCCTAGAATGTAGTAAGCACTATAAATGTTTGTTAAATAAATAAATGAAATAGGCATTTAATGTCATTGGAAAAATCCAAAACAAACAAACAAACAAATACGTAAATAGCAGGTATAGCATCATCCCATTTGTGTAAAGAGAGAAGTCTAGGTGTATGTGTATATATATCTGCAACCTCTAGAAGAGTGCACACAAAATGGAAGCAATCATTATCTTTGAATGATATGATTTTATAGTTTTTTCCTTTATGCATTAAATATTTTTCTACATTTTTTGAGATATTCATTCATGACCACTCTAATATTACCCGTCTATGCATGTGAAACTGTTGTTTGCTGTGTTCTTTCAAATATTTTTCTATGCAAATACACACATAAACTCACTTGCTTTAGGGGTATAGAAGCTTTCTAAATTTTTTTTATGTGTTTACCTTTATTGATTAAGGTATTACAAATGTGTCCTTATCCCCCCATTGTCCCC
>NW_005357451.1:947906-949460 GCF_000412655.1 Myotis brandtii | reverse complement strand
TCTTGCTTGGGACTCTCTGTACTTGTGTAACTTTTTTCTTCCCCAAATCTGGGCAGTTTTCTGTCCTTAATACTTCAAATTGATTTTCTAATCCTTGCTGCTCTTCTTGTCCTTCTGGCCGCCCTATTATGCATATGTTACTTCGTTTCATGTTGTCTCAATGCTCCCTTAGGCTCTCCTCCTACTTTTTAATTTTTTTCTCCAGTTGCTGTTCAGATTGAGCTTGTTTCTCTACCTTATCTTCTAACTCACTAATCCGGTTCTCTGCTTCTTCTAGTCTACTGTTGAAACCTTCCATGGTGTTTTTGATTGTAGCTATATCACTTTTCATTTCTTCCTGATTCTTCCATAGGTTGTTGATTTTCTCTTCCATCCGGTGAATGAATTGTACAACCATTACTCTGAATTCTTTTTCTGTCATGTTGCATGCTTCAATTTCATTAATTTCCTTTCTTAACGACTCCTCATTTTCTTTCCTCTGGGGATTGTGTCATCTCCCCATTCTGACTCTCTACAGATGGTTCAATCGTCGAGTTGCATGGGCCTAGGTCGTGTGCAGTGGGAGCTTCACACCACCTTAGTGTCACTGAAGAGCTCTGACACTAAGATGTGTGGTTGTGGTGTGTTGGTGCGAACCAGGCTCACTCAGAGTCAGCATTACCAACGCTCAGTGTGGCCTCGTGTGTGCACTTAGAATCAAGGACCCTGCCTGCACCGTGCTGAAGCCGAGACCCCCCTGGAGCGTGTTGAAAATCAGAGCCCCCTGGCATGCGCCAGAAGTCAGAGTTCCCCAAGAATCCAGTATCAGAGTCTCTGTTGCTTCTCATGGCCTCACATTGAGAATCAGGTTCCCTGTGTGCACATGCACCAAGAATTGGAGTCACTGGATCTTAGTGTGAATGCACAGGAAATCAGGGATCCCAGGCGCAGGTGATAAGAAACACAGTCAAGTCACTGGATCTTGGTGTTGCCTCCCACCCAGAGAATTGGGGTTGCAGGGCCTGTGCTGCGGGGAACAAGTTCCCAGTGTTCGTGCATTAGCTCCCAGGCTAAGGTTCCTGTAACCCATGCTGCGGGGGACAAGTTCCTGGTGTTCGCGCACTTCCAGGCTAAGGTTCTAGTAGCAGCACTGAGGCCCGGGTGAGTGGTGGGTCTATCAGTTACTATGGCGCTGCCCACAAGCCTGTGAGGAGGGGGATGGGCTCTGTTACTCACAGAGATCTGCTGTGGGAATGTCTGGATTCTTGGTGTCCCTGGGTCTGTAGCTGTGGTCGCAGGTCTCTGTCCCCAGTGGCTGCATGGTCCTGGTTTGCGTCTGAGACCAGACTGGGTGGTGTTGAGGCCAGGATCCTAATCTCAAGCAGCTCTGTTTCTCAAGATGGCGTGGTCGCTGTGCCTGGGCTGGCCGCCCAGCAGTGTCCGCGTTGGGAGCGGGGCTCCACTGTCTAAGACTGCCCAGTTTAGCAGCCCCTTAGAAGACCTGCAGAATCTAACTGTCCCTAGCTCATACACACACACACCACACACTTCCACACACTCCTCTATCACTCCCTC
>NW_005357451.1:941995-947863 GCF_000412655.1 Myotis brandtii | reverse complement strand
CATCATTTTTATTCTTAATGTTTGTGTTTCTTCTTGCCTTTCTGTTTCTTCTTTTTACAGCAGTCCCTTTAGTATTTCTTGCATTGCTGGCTTGGTGGTAATAAACTCTCTTATCCCTTTTTTGTTAGTGAAGCTCCTGATTCCACCTTCAATTTTGAATGATAGCCTTGCTGGGTATAGGATTCTTGGATTCATTCCCTTGCTTTGCATCACTTTGTATATTTCATTCCATTCCATTCTGTCCTGGTGCATTTCTGTTGAGAAATCAGTTGATATTCTAATAGGAGATCCCTGGTAGGTAACTTTCTGTCTCTCTTTGACAGCCTTTAAGATTCTTACTTTGTCATTGATGTTTGCCAATTTAATTATGATGTGTCTTGGTGTCAGTCTTCTGGGTTTCATCTTGTTTGGGACTTTATGTGCTTCTTGGACTTGCATATTTTTTTTCTTGCCAATGTCAGAGAAGTTTTCTGTCATTATTTCTTCAAACAGGTTTTCTATTCCTTGCTTCGCTTACTCTCCTTCTGATACACTTATTATGCAGATATTGGTTCGTTTAGTGTTGTCCCAAAGCTCCCTTAGGCTCTCCTCTTGCATTTAAAATTTTCTTTCGAGTTGCTGTTGTGTTTGTGTTTTTTCCTACTTTGTCTTCTAAATCACTGATGTGGTCCTCAGCCTCTTCTAGTCTACTGTTTAAGCCTTCCATTGTGTTCTTTATTGCAGCTATGTTGTTCTTCATTTCCTCTTGGTTCCTTTTCATGGTGGCATTATTCTCATACAGCTCCTTATAATTCTCATTGAGTTGTGTGTATTTGTCATCCAGCTGTTTGAGCATCCTTATAACCATTACTCTGAATTCTTTCTCTGACATGTTACTTGCCTCCATTTCATTTAATGCCCTTTCTGGTGATTTCTCTTTTTCTTTCCTTGGGGGATTGCTTTTTTTTTTCTTCCCGCATTTTGCTGTAATGTTTCTGTGTACTAGATGCCATTGCTTTGCTACCCAGATTCTTTTGGAGATGGTGCTACTGGTGTGATCTCTCAGGACTCCTGGGATTGGCAATCTAGCATAGCTCCCTAATTGAGCTATTTGGGTTCTCTTGATGTTGGCCTGTGAGCTGGAAAGGCGCAACCTCAGTGTCTAGAAGTCAGCAGCGGAGGAGGGGGGTGCCCCAATTTTTGCTGCCTTGCGCCCTTGGTTGAAATCACGCATGCCCAGGGGGAACTCACAGTAGCACCTAGGAGCTGTCTGTCAGGGTGGTGGGTCTCAGGAGGCCTGTGCTCCTGAAAGGCACAACTGTGGTGTCCAGAGTTCTGTAGCTGTGGGGTGGGCAGACTCAGCTTTCCCTGCTGCCCCCATGATTTAGTACACGCACCCCCAGTGGCAGCCCACAGGGGCACCCATGGTGCGTTTGCCATCACCGTGTACTGATGCACTCTGAAGGGCCCTGGCACTGAAGCCACATGGTTGAGGTGTCTGTGGGCAGGTATCCAGGAAGAGGGAATTCAGAATTTCTACTTCCCAGCAGTGTGTCCCTGTTTGTATAAGTGTTTGCCCAACGGGGGCTCATGGTGGCACCCAAGAGCAGCCTGTGGAGCAGTGGGCTTAGGAGGCCTGCATGCTGGAAAAGCTCAACTGTAATGTCCAGAGTTCTGCAGCTGTGGGGAGGGAAGACTCAGTTTTTGCCACTGCATCCATGGTTGAATATGCACACTCCCAGTGGCGGTTCACAGGGGCACCTGTGGTTTGTTTGCCAGCGTGGCGCACTGATGCACTCTGAAGGGCCCTGGCACTGAAGCCGTGTGATCGAGGTGTCTTTGGGCAGGTATCCACCTTCCCTTCTCCTCCTGTTTTTTAAGGTTTTTTTTAGATGCTGCTCTGCTTGGGTATTTTTTCCTACCTTGTCTTCTAGCTCACTGATGTGGTCCTCTGCTTCTACTAGTCTACTGTTGATGCTTTCTATTGAGTTCTTTATTGCAACGATGCCATTTTTCATTTCTTCTTGGTTCTTCTTCATTTCTTGGTTCTTCTTACACATATTGTTGAATTTGTCTTCCAACCTTTTCCGTGACCTTATGACCATTTCTCTGAATTCTTTCTCTGACATATCGCTTTCTCCATTTCATTTACTTCCTTTTCTGGTGATGCCTCTTTTTCTTTCATATGTGGGCTGTTTCTTTGTCTCCCCATGATCTCTCCTCTCCTGGTGTCTGGTTATGTAGCTCTCTCTCTCCTGCGTTGACTTTCTCTGGGCGAAATCTGACCTTTCCGTGAGAAGATGTAGAGCTCTTCTGCGTCCACGTATTCATGCTGCTTGAGACCTGGTGTTTGTGTCTTCATATACATTTTAAAAATCAACTCCCCAAGTTCCATATATGAACACACATATAAATCTTTCTTGTGATTCTGATTGGAATTGAATCCAATTATATTCCTCTTTCCCACCCATGAACATCATAAATCACTTCATTTATTTACAGTTTACACATGCTTTTCAACAATCTTATGCTTTGGGGTAGAGACTGATAATGATCACTGAATATCTACGTTCATCTCTACAGTTAAGAGCCAGTTTTCCTCTTCCATCCATTTCTCCTCTTTCCATGACTAATAGGACAAATATTCCAGATGGCATTGCTACAATTCAGAATCTTCCAGAGATTCTGAGTCATCTAATGAAGAAAAATGGTGTGAAAGGGCCACCTGACTCACATTAACTGTAATTGGAGCAAGAAATAAATGTGTTTTGTCACAACCACAGTATACCCTAGTATTACTCTGACTAATTCAAAAGTCTTTCCAATCTTTAATTTATTCCAGGATATTTTATAGTGATTTTTAATTTTATTTTATAATGCTGGTATATAAGATACAAATTAATTTTATATTTTGATTGTATTCTAACATCCTTGCTAAACTCTCTTATTAATAATTTATCCATAGATTAATTTTTCTATGTATATAATTAAATAATATGTGACTAATGACAATCCTATTTCTTTCTTTTAATCCTTATAATGTTTTTTTCTTGCCTTACTGCACTGCCTAGGGCCTCCAATACAATGCTGAAAAGAAGTGGTGATAGCAGGCATACTTCTATTTTTCCCAGCTGTAAGAAAGGAATGATTAAAATTATACATTCCCCAGCTAGCATAGCTCAGTGGTTGAACATCGACCTATGAACCAGGAGGTCACAGTATGATTCCCAGTCAGGGCACATGCCTGGCTTATGGGCTTGGTATCCTGTGGGGGGAGTGCAGGAGGCAGTGGATCAATGATTCTCTCTCATCATTGATTTTTTTCTCTCTCTCTCCCTCTCCTTTCCTCTCTGAAATCAATAAAAATATATTTTTTAAAAGATATACATTAAGTTCAATGTTTATTGTATTAAGCAATTATGCTTGACCAACCCCGAACCATATAACTTTCCACATAACAGCTAAGGAAATTATTAGTAAAATAATATCAATATCCCTTGTGGTTGTTCTTTGCCTCCTTACACCATTTTAAGTGAGAACTTAGACACCGTTAATATAAGATCAAGGTGAGCAATATACAGTGGGAAGAGTAAAGATTTTAGTCAGATAGAATTAGAATAAACTGCTGTCTCTCTGACCTCTAAGGTGGTGTGACTTTGGGCAAATTCATGTTTCTGAGTTTCAATTTTCTTATCTTGTAAAACAGTAATAATACTTGCTTCATAATGTTGCTATGATTACATTAAATAATGAGATGTAATTAATATAAATGTCTGGTCTTTGTAGATCCCAAATAAGAGTTAGTTCAAAAAACACATATGATTCAATGAATATTCATTTCTTCCTCAGAAAAATTTAAAATGTCAAGAATTCTATAAATAGGAAATCTCTGGATGAAGGGCTCCCAGCTTTACACAGCTCTGAAGAAACTTGGTTTCTTTGCTGATGATTGTCATCAGTGGATGATGGGTTGTTCACATTTAGAAATATAATTTAATGTCACCCAAAGCAGCACTTTGTTAAATTTATGTTATATGCAGTATATGTTCTCACTTTGAGAGCTATTGTTAATCTCAGGTGCCTCCTCTCTATCTGCAAATATTTATAAAACTAAACTATCAATAGATATTGTTCAATGTTTAATTACATTACTCTGCAGTTACTTTAATCCACTGTGTATTCAGGTGTATTCTAATTCAATTCTCTCTCTCTCTCTCTCTCTCTCTCTCTCTCTCTCTCTCTCTCTCTCATCTCTATCTCTCTCCGTATAGTGTTTACCTTTGAATGAACAGATTTATCATATTTTGTGGGAAGACTTGATGACCTCACATTTGTTTCGAATGATAAAATTTCCAATAAATCAATTTGAGCTTCCCAAGGTTTCTATGAGAATAAAGCAATAGAAACAAGGTCCCTATAAAAAGGCAAAGCATAAAGAAGCGCATGTTGAGGAGAAATAGAAAAGAAGGGATAAGGAGAAAATCAAGGTTTCAATGAAATCATCTAAATCTAATGTTTACTCCTCTCAGTTTTCTGTCTCCTGCTGAGTCTGTCATTGAGTTTAAAGAGATTTGCTAAATGTCAGTGGTTTACACCTGAAAAACTTTATTGTTGGGCCATTTTCTTTTTCTTTTAATTTAATTCATTGGTGTGATATTGGTTAATAAAACCATACAGTTTTCAAGTGTACAATTCAATAAAATACCATCTACATAGTGCACTGTGCATTCATCACCCAAAGCCAAGTCTCATTCCATCTTCATCTACCTCCACCAACGCCCTTTCCCTATATATATATATATCCTATCTAATAATAGACAAACATGGTAACTGACTGTACCTTCTCTACGCTTCCCATTGGCTAATCAGGGTGATATGCAAATTAACTGCCAACAAAGATGGTGGTTAATTTGCATATGTAGGTGCAATGCTGGGAGGCAAAAGGGGAAGAAAGGAAGGAAGAAGTCGCCTGCCGCTGACGGTGATCAGAAACCCAGGTGGCAGACAAGAGCTGGGAGGCAGGGCCCTGCCCCCCGGCCCGATCTGAGAACTGGGGCCGCCTTTGCCCCGCCCCCCAGCCATGATTTGAGAACCGGGCCGTGATCAGAGATCCGGGACTGCCTTTGCCCCGTCCCCCAGCTGTGATCGGAGAACCGGGGTGCCTTTGCCCCTCCCTCCAGCCGTGATCGGAGAAGCCGGGCGGGGCAAGAAAGAGGCAGCCCTAACCCCTACATAGATCGCGAGCACCTTTCTAACTGCGCGGGTAAAACCGGTGAGACTGGGTCCTGGCCCCTACATGCCGCCACATAGATCGTGAGCAACTTTCAAACTGCATGGGTAAAACCCCCTGAGACCGGGTCCTGGTCGCCACATAGATCGCGAGCACCCCTCAAACTGCAAACCCCATGAGACAGGGTCCTGGCAGCCACGTAGATCGTGAGCACCTTTCAAACTGCAAACCCCATGATACCGGGTCCTGGCCGCCACGTCGAGCACCTTCACCTTTCAAACTGCAAACCCCATGAGACCGGGTCCTGGCCGCCATGTAGATTGGAAGCACCTTTCAAACTGCATGGGTAAAACCTGTGAGACCGGGTCCTGGCCTCTACGTGCTGCCACGTAGATCTCAGGTGGCCAGCAGCTGCCTCTTCCCTGCCCCCCCCCCAATGATTGGAGAAGTACCTGTATTTTATTTTCAAAGTACCTGTTTTTTAAATAATTTCTTGACATGGTAAAAGAATTTTACATTATGATTCAAGGGTGGTGGGGTGAGGAGAAGGAGCAGCAGAACAATCTAACAAACAAAAAGGGAAACAGAAATGCATGGTGGAAGGGATTTGAAGGGTGGGTAGTGGCATTGCCCAACTAAAATGCAATTGGTTTGTTACT
>NW_005357451.1:937384-940827 GCF_000412655.1 Myotis brandtii | reverse complement strand
ATGCATTTCCTTCCCTTTCAAAGTTGTAAGTCTATTCTGTGTATCTATGCTTGTGTTTCTATTTTGTTTGTTAAATCATTTTGTTGATTGGATTCTACATATAAGTGAGATCATATGGTATTTGTCTTTCTCTGACTGGCTTATTTCACTCAGCACAAAAATTTCCAGGTCCATCCATACTGTCGCAAAAGATAAGATTTCTTATTTTCTTATGGCCAAGTAGTATTCCATTGTGTAAATGCACCACAGCTTTTTTATCCACTCATCTACTGATGGGCACTTGGGCAATTTCCAGATTTTGGCTATTGTAAATAATACTGTAATGAAGATAGCAGTGAATATATTCTTTTGAATTAGTGTTTCAGGTTTCTTCAGATATATTCCCAGAAATGGGATTACTGGGTAAAAAAGTAGTTCAATTTTAATTTTTTGAGGAAACGTCATACTATTTTCCACAGTGGCTGCACCAGTCTGCATTCCCACCAACCGTGCACCAGGGTCCCCTTTTCTCCAAATCCTCATCAATACTTGTTTGTTGATTTATTGATGATAACCATTCTGGCAGTTGTAAGGAGATAGCTTATTGTGGTTTTTATTTGCATTTTTCTGAAGGTTAGTTCCTTTGAGCTTCTTTTCATATATCTATTGGCCATAAGTATGTCCTCTTTGGAGAAGTGTTTATTCAAATCCTTTGTCCATTTTTAAATTAAGCTGTTTGTCTTCTTGGTGTTGAGTTGTATAAGTTCTTTATATATTTTGTAAATTAACCCCTTATTAGATGTATCATTGATGAATATGTTCTTCCATGCATTGGGTTACTTTTTCAGTTTGTTGATAGTTTCTTTTGCTGTACAGAAGCTTTTTAGTTTCATGTAGTCCTATTTGTTTATTTTTTTCCTTTCTTTCCCTTGCCTAAGGAGATATATAGACAAACATATTGCTATGAGAGATGTCTAAGATTTTGCTGCCTATGTTTTCTTCTAAAATTTTTACAGTTTCATGAATTACATTTAAGTTTTTAATCCACTTTGAATTTATTCTTATGTCTGGTGTAAGTTGTTGGTCTAGTTTCATTTTTGCATGTGTCTGTTCAATTTTCCCAAAACCACTTATTGAAGAGTCTATTTTTACTCCATTGTATGTTCTTGCCTCCTGTGTCAAATATTAATTGACCATAAAGGCCTAGATTTATTGCTGGTCTCTCTGTTCTTTTCCATTAATCCAAATGCCTGTTCTTATGCCAGTACCAGGCTGCTTTTGATTACAAGGCCTTGCAGTATAGTTTGATATCAGTTAGTGTGATACTTTCAACTTTTTCTTCTTTCTCAAGATTTGAGGCTTCTCGGGGTCTTTTGTGGTTCCACATAAATTTTTGGAAAAGTTTGTCCAAGATCTGTGAACTATGCCATTGGTATTTTAATAGGAATTGCATTGAATATATAGATTACTTTGGGTAGTATGGATATTTTAATTATCTTAATTCTTCCAATCCATGAACACAGTATATGCTTTCACTTATTTGTATCTTCCTCAATTTCTTTCTTCGGTATCCTATAATTTTCCAAGTACAGGTCTTTTATTATCTTGGTTAAATTTTTTCAATGTAACTTATTTTTCATTTTTGCTGTAATACTAAGTGGGATTTTTCTTAATTTCTCTTTCTTATATAGTTTATTATTGGTGAATAAAAATACCACTGATTTCTGAATATTAATTTTGTATCCTGCTACTTTACCAAATTCGTTTATCAGTTGTAGCAGTTTTTTGGTGGAGTCGTCAGGGATTTCTTATGTACAGTAGCATATCACCTGCAAAAGATGACAGTCTTACTACTTCCTTTTTCAATTTGAATGCCTTTTATTTCTTCTTCTTGTCTGGTCACTGTAGGATTCCAGTACTAGCCTATCTAATAAAAGAGTAACATGCAAATTAACCATCACTCCATCACTCAGTCACAAAGATGGCGGCACCCATAGCCACAAGATGGCGGCGCCCAGTCCCCTCAGCCCCGCCACTGAAGTGTCCAGGCCTGTCACCACTCCGGCGGGCTGATGCAGCCTTGCCGCTCTGCCGCTGCCACTGCCGTCGCAGTGTCTGGGCCTGTGGACCCAGCCGGGGGCCGCAGGGGCAAGCAGCAAGGCACAACCCGCCCACTCTGGCAGGCCTATGCAGCCTCGCCGTTCTGCCGCCGCTGCCACCACCTCCACCACAGTGTCTAGGCCTGTCAGCCCCTTCATGAGGCTGAATGCTGCATCCAGGGGGCACATGCAAGTAGGTGGGGACTTGACTCTGGGTCTTCTGGCTCAGGGGGACTTGATGCTATGTCCCCGTTTGGGCTGGCCAGCAGGTGGACATCCCCTGAGGGGTCCCAGACTGCGAGAGGGCACAGGCAGGGCTGAGGGACCCCCTACCCACGTGCACAAATTTTTGTGCACCAGGCCACTAGTCTATATAATAAAAGCCTAAGCGGCCCTTACGGTGGAATGACCAGAACAACCGGTCACTATGATGCACACTGACCACCAGGGGGCATATGCTCAATGCAGGAGCTTCCCCCTGGTGGTCAGTGTGCTCCCACAGGGTGAGTGCTGCTCAGCCAGAGGCCCGGCTTACAGCTGGTGAGCACAGCGGTGGTGGTGGGAGCCTCTCCTGCCTCTGCAGCAGCGCTAAGGAGCAGCGAGCTGAGGCAGTAAGGAGCAGCGAGCAGGTGCACGGTAAGGAGCAAGGGGTCCCGGACTGCCAGAGGGTGCAGGCTGGGCTGAGGGACCCCTCCAGTGCACAAAATTTGTGCACTGGACCTCTAATGTTGAATAAGAGTGGTGAAAGTGGAAATCCTGATCTTGTTCCTCATCTTAGAAGAAACACTTTTAATTTTTGCCCATTAAGTATAATGTTGTCTATGGATTTGTCATATATGGACTTTATTATGTTGATGTATGATCCCTCTATTCTCATCTTGCTGAGAGTTTTTATCATAAATGAGTGCAGGGTTTTATCAAATGCTTTTTCTGCATCTATTGATATGATCTTGTGGTTTCTATCATTTCTTTTATTTATGTAATGTATTGCATTTATTGATTTGCAAATGTTGTACCAATCTTGCATTCCCAGAATAAACCCCACTTGATCATGCTGTATAATCTTTTTAATGTATTGCTGGATCCAGTTTGCTAATAGTTGTTGAGGATTTTAGCATCCATGATCATCAGGAATATTAGCATATTATTTTCTTTCTTTGTAGTGTCCCTATTTGATTTTGAATTAGCATAATGCTGACCCCATAAAATAAGCTTGGGAGACTTCCCTTCTCTTAAATTTTTTTGAATAGTTTGAGAATAGTTTCTTTGAATGTTTAATAAAACTCACCTGTGAAGCCATCCTATCTAGGACTTTTGTTTGCTGGGAGTGAGTTTTATTATTATTATTATTATTATTATTATTAT
>NW_005357451.1:891271-937314 GCF_000412655.1 Myotis brandtii | reverse complement strand
AATTAGTTAAAATTGGTCTGTTCAGATTTTTTTTTATTCTTCCCGATTCAGTTTTGGAAGATTGTATGTTCATAGGAATTTATCCATTTCACCCAAGTTGTCCAATTTGTTAGCATGTAGTTGTTCCTAGTATTTTTTTTATGGTCCTTTTTATTTCTGTGGAGTCAGTTTTTACTTTTTCTCATTCATTTCTGATTTTATTTATTTGGGTCCTCTCTCTTCTTTTCTTGATGAGTCTGGTTAAAAGTTTGCCAATCTTGTTTATCTTTTCAAAAAACCAGCTCTTGATCTCATTGATATTTTGTATTTTTTCAGACTCTAGTTTGTTTATTTTTGCTCTGATCCTTATTATTTTCTTCCTTCTACTCACTTTGGGCTTTTTGTATTCTTCTTCTTTTTTTTCTTTTAGTTCCTTTAAGTGAAAGGTTAGATTGTTTATATGAGATATTTCTTGTTTGTTGAGGTAGGCCTCTAATGTCACACATTTTCCTCTCAGGGTTGCTTTGTCTCTGTCTCATAGATTGTTTGTTGTTGTGTTTTCACTTTCATTTGTCTCAAGGTATCTTTTTCTTCCTTCCGTGATCTCATTGCTAATGTATTTGTTGTTTACTAACATGTTATTTAGCATCCATGTATTTTTCTTTTTCTTTTTTGTAATTTTTTTTTATTGCTTAAAGTATTACAAAGGGCATTACATATGTGTCCTTTTTTTTCCCCCGCCCTTGAAAATCCCCTGGCCTCCCCTACCCCCCAGTGTCCCATGTCCATTTCTTTTTTGTAATTGATTTCAAGTTTCATACCATTGTGGTCAGAGAAGATATTTGATATTATTTCAATATTCTTAAATTTATTGAGGCGTTTTTTCTGTCCTAACATATGCTCTATCCTAGAAATTGTTCTGTGTGCACTTGAAAAAAAATGTATATTCTATTGCTTTGGAATGCAATTCTCTGACAATATCAATGAAGCCATCTGATCTAGTGTTTTCACTTAAGGCCGCTGTTTCCTTGTTGATTTTCTGTCTGGAAGATCTATCCACTGATCTCAGTGGGGTTGTAAAGTCCCACTGTTATGACTGTATTTCTGTTGATTTCTCTCTTTATGTACATGAAAATTTGCTTTGTATATTTAAGTATTCCTATGTTTGGTGCATAAATGATTATAGGGTTATATCCTCTTGTTGAATTGATCTCTTTATCATTATAAAATGTCCTTCTTAATCTCTTATTATAGCCTTTGTTTAAAGTCTATTTTGTCTGATACAAGTTTTGCTACCATAACTTCTTTTTTATTTCTATTTGTATGAAATATCTTTTTTCACCACTTTACTCTTAGTCTCTGTGTGTTTGTTATTCTGAGGTGGGTCTCTTGTAGACTATATATATATATACTGTGTTCTTATCCATTCAACTATCCTATGTCTTTTGATTGGGACATTTAAGCCTTTTACATTTAGAGTGATTAATGTTAGGTTCTTATTTATTGTCATTTTATTCTTTACTAGAGGGCCCAATGCATGAAATTTATGCAAGGGGCTCGGCCCTCACAGCCCGGGCTACCCCGGCTGGCCCTTGCAGCCTTGGCTGGCCCTCGCAGCCCCTTGTAGCATCAGCCAGCCCTCGCAGCCCTTCACAGCCTCGGCCAGCTCTCGCAGCCCTGGCTTTGTCTGGAAGGTCGTCCAGATGGTCATCTGGATGGTTGTTCTGCTGTTCAGTCTACTTAGCATATTAGCTCTTTATTATATAGGATAACTGTTACCCCTTTTTTTCTCCTTTCCTCTCCTTAAAAGAACCCTTAACATTTTTTGTAATACTGGTTTGGTGATAATGAACTTCTTTAGCCTTTTCTTGTCTGAAAGCTCTTATTTCCTTCAATTTTAGATAATATCCTTGCTGGGTAAAGTAGTCTTGCTTTTATATCCTCGCTTTTCTTTATTTTTACAAGTATTTTATTTATTGATTGATTTTAGAGAGTGAGGAAGAGAGAAGAGAGAGAGAGAGAGAGAGAGAGAGAGAGAGAGAGAGAAACATTGATCTCTTTTTCCACCTATTTATGCATTCAATGGTTATTTTTTGTGTGCCCTGACCAGGGATCAAACTTGAAATATTGGCATATTGGGATGGTGCTCTAACCAAATGAGCTATCTTGCTAAGTCTGGTCCTTGCTTTTCATTACTTTGAATATTTCATGCCAATCTCTTCTGGCCAGGATATTTCTGTTGAGAAATCAGCTGACAGTCTCATGGGAGCTCCCTTGTAGGTCCTTCTCTTGGTACTTTTAGGATTTTATTTTATTTTTTATTTTTTCGGTACTTTTAGGATTTTATCTTTGTCTTTAACCTTGCCATCTTAATTATGTTGTTTCTTGATGTGGACTTCTTTGGGTTCATCTTGTTTGGGACTCTCTGTGTCCATGGGACTTCCTTGATCTGGGTGTCTTTTTTCATTACTAGTCATCATTTCTTCAAATAGGTTCTCAATCCTTTGCTCTCTTCTTTTACTGGTACCTCTATGATGCATATGTTGTTATGCTTCATATTATCCAAAAGGTCTTTTATCTACCCTCATTTTTTTAAGTTATTCCTTTTGCTACTCTGGTTAGGTTCTTTTTTTATTGCATTGTCTTCCAAATCACAGATTTGATCCTCTGCTTCATCTAACCTACTGTTTATTCCTTCTAGTGTATATTCTTCATTTCAGATAATGGATTCTTCATTTCTGACTGGTGCTTTTTAATGGTCTATAAGTCCTCTTTTATGCTTACTATCTCTTTGTTAAGTCTTGATGAGTTCATTTCTTCTTTCCCTACATTTCTTAAACATCCTTATAACCATTGTTTTGAACCCTGTATCTGGTATATTGCTTACCTTTAAGACATTTAGTTGTTGTTTTTGTGGTGATTTTTTCTGATCTTTCATTTAGGGGATATTTATTTGTCTCTTCATTTGGCTTTCTCTCTGCATTTGTTTGTAGATCTTTTATGTCTCCCAGTCTTGGTAGGGTGACCTTATGTAATAGATTTATTGTGGGACCCAGTGGTACAGTCTCTTTGATCACCTGAGCTTGGTGCTCCAGGAATGCCTTTTGTGTGGTTTGTGTGATCCCTCCTGTTGTAGTTGAATCTTTATTGCTGTTGGCTTGTGCATGTGTGGGGTCAATCATCAGGCTGGCTGACTGTAAAGATTGACCCTGATCACAGTGTATGAGCTGCTGTGCAGGTGCTGATCACACAGAGTGGAATTCACCTCAGTAGGTTTTGGTGCCTGCAGAGATCTCCCTTTGGATGTGCTGCTTGTAGAACTAATTGGATCCTGCTATGATGTTGTATAAAGCTCACTACTGAGGTGTTTGTTCTGGGGCATCTTTGGAGAGACTCTGGTGCAAGTCAATGTCAGAAGCTGCCTGTGACTGGCCATGAACAACCTATTTGGAGCTACACAATGATCCACAATTTGTGGATACATCTGCTAGGCCTGTGTGTGCCTGGAAAGGCCAAGCTGTGCACCAAGGCTGGTTTCTACCAGCACTGAACCTGAGGGCAGGTCAGCAAATAGTCTCAAGGCACACTGAGATCTGCCTTCACCTGTCTCCCCCTGGTGACTCCCTTGGACATTTACTGTTAGCTGCCTATTAGGCTCAGTCACTGAAAGGGCCTCTGGTGGTATTCAAGTTGCATGAGGAAGGTTCTCAGTGAGTCACCCAGTAGAAACAAGTGGTGTTCACTAAATTGATACACATTCAAACTTAGTGCCAGTGCTGCATCTGAGACCACTTGGCAAAAGTTCCAGGGTATATGCTGCCCCCCACAAGGTGCTCACAGCCTTATGTGTTGGAGTGGGGTCTCAGGGTAGGGCCAGTAGAGTTTATCAGGCCCAAACCTATGAAGATTTGGCCACGTGAAGAGGGGTGCTCTGCACTGGTTGGGTGTGCAAGGGAAAAATGGCCCCTGTCCTAGAGCCACACAACTCAGTCTTTCCCAGATTATGCCAAAAGCCTGAGTTCAGCAGGGCAGGAGTGTGGGAAATTGGGAGGGTGGGGCTAGTGGATCTCCAATGATGGGGAGCACCAGTTAGGTTTGGGGGAAGGAGGAAGAAGTGGCCCCCACACCATAGCCACACAACTCAATCACTGACACACCCTGAGTCTTCCTGGATCTCTACAGCCCTTTCCAGGAAGCTGACTCCTCATCATGGCTCAAACTCTGCAGGGTGGATGTACAGGGATTCCAGAGGGTGGGGCTATTGCATTACCCCAGGATGACACTATAAGGAGGTGAGTACTTCACCAAGAAATATGTCATCTGCAGTGTGGGAGAGGGACTCAGCACAGGGATTCTAACAGCTGTACCTTCAGCTCTTTTCCCCAGAGTCAAACTCCAGTCTCTCCTCAATGCGACTCTAGTCTGCTCTGTCCTCCCTCTGTTGGAGCCCAAGGTAAGTGATGGAAAATTAGTTTTTGTGCATTAGCCCTTTAAGAGTATGCTTGTATTTCTAGCAGACTGCTGCCTTTCTCTGGCAGGCAGAATCCTCACTGATTTTCACATGCAGATGTTATATGGGCAACTCTTCCCAACTCTGATGCTCTGGGTTGGGGAGCCTGGCATGGTGTTGAGATCCCACACTTTTCAGGGGGAACCGCCCACAGCTGAGATATTCCTCAGGATGCTCAGCTGCCACTTGTGGGTGTGGGGCCAGCTCTTTTTGCATCTTCACCATACCTACCAGTCTCATGGCTTCTTCTGTAAATCCTTGGTATAAGATATATCTTCAGCTAGTCTTTGGTTGATTATTCAGCTTGACTATTCTATATTTTAGTTGTAATTCCAGTTTGGTCTTGGGAGGAGGTGAGTGTAGCTTTCATCTACTTCTCCACCATCTTGGATCTCAAACTCTGATTATACTTCTTAAATTTCTCTTTACTATGTCTCATCTTTTCTTCTCAACTGTCACTGCTTTTGTCCAAAACATCATCATTACTCAGCTGAATCTATGCATTAGCCTGCTAAGTGGATTTGTCTGCTTGCCTCCATTTTAGGTCCCCTGCAATTTTTTCAGTAGAATGCTACCAGGACAACTCTTCTAAAATGAAAAATGATCACATCATTTCTCTGCTTGAAATCTTTAAATGTCTTTATAATAACCACTGCCACTCCTGTGCAGTCTATGCCCCAACCATTCAAAATTATTTACAGTTCATTGAAGATGCCATGTTCTCTCTTGCCTGTGTATTTGCACATGCCATTCCTAATTTCTTGATTGCTTTCCTCTGTCTGGATATATCTTACATTAAGACTCTTCTTAGGCATTACCTCTTCCATAAGCCTTCTTTGTCATGCCCAGTCCAGATTAAGTGCCAGGTTAAAATATATTATCTATAGCAGTATTAAATTGGCTAGTATTGTCATCGCCTACTTTTACAGGTCTGTCCATACAATAGACTGGTGAGCTTTTTGAGGGCAGAGACTGTGTCTTAGTAATCTTAGAACTTCTGAATTATAATTTCTTAACTCTTTTGTGTTTTTTGTGTTTTTGATTAATATATCTGCTCTTCTCAGCAAAGCTTCAGTTCTAGATTTTCTATGAATCTGGCATTTTACAATTCTTCTATGGCAACCCAAAGTCACTTAAAAATTGCCATCCTCTGAAACAAGTTGCCCAGAACTCAGAATACACAGTGTGTCTCCTTTCTTTATTTTTAATTGAACTTATTGGAGTGACAATGGTTAAGAAAATTATACAGGTTTCAGGTGCACAATTCCACAACACATCATCTGTACACTGTATTGTGTGTTCACCACACCAAGTCAAGTCTCCTTTCATCACCATTCATCTCTCCTATAACCTTCCCTCCTTTCTTGAAGTGAGGAAGAGAAAATACCTTCAAACTGTGAGAACAAACCCAAATTAGTTTCTCAATAAATGATCCTATAACAGAGTAAAGATGCTATTTTAAGGACAATAAAGTTCCACTACTAGAAAAAAGTCTTGAGAATGTCTAGTTTTCTTTGCCTAAAGCAACTCAAATTTTTTCATTGCTTTCTCTAAAGTACAAAATACACTTGGTAATAATTTAAATAAATTGTACATTCTGAATTCAGTTCAAAATTGAGTAATTATAATGAAATAAAGACTTTTCTAAATTAAAATAATAGTAATAGAAATAAAGTTTGTTTATACCATGTGGGGGGCTGATTCTAACATAATTTTTGATTAGCAAATCATTGAATTTTAAAGCTAAAAATACCATCCCCTTTTCAAATAAGGAAACATCTCAGCATTGGCATGATGTCAAGAAAAATTACTGTGTACACTTGTAATTTGTAAAAATACAGGATTTTAACTCCTACTCATTCTGCCAGAAAGGACATGTATACTTATTCTGCTTTCAGTACCTGCCATATAATTTAGATTATTTGGCCTTCAGGAGAAGATAGCCTCTAAAAATTGATCATCAACAAAATACTTCCAAAGTCCAATAGAAGCTTTCAGCATGCACTCACATTAAGTTGAGTCAATGAGCTGAGGGCAGTTCACATGGTCCCTAACTTACAATGGTTCAACTTAATGATTGTTTGACTTTATGATGGTACAAAATTGATACACATTCAGTGGAATCTTTATTTTGAATTTTGATCTTTTACTGGGTTACCACTAAATGGTAGATACTCTCTCATGATGCCAGGCAGCCGCAGAGAGCAGCAGCTCCAAGTCAGCCATGCAATCATGAGGGTAATCAACTAATACTCAGTACTGTTACCAGGATTTTTTGGATATTATGTTTTGTGTTTTTACATCCCATCATGTCTTCAAAATGCCCATGTGTGTCTTCTGCTTATGGTGAGAAGATAAGGAAGGCAATCACTCTTGAGATTATGTTCCAGATAATTGCCCAACTATAGTGTAATATAAAGGTTCTGAGCATGTTTAATGTAGGCTAAGCTAAGCTATAAGTTTGGCAGGTTAAGTGTATTAAATGCATTTTTGACTTAAATATATTTTCAATTTATGATGGATTTATCAGGATGTAACCCCATCATAAGTTGAAGAGCATCAGTATATTACAAATAGTGTTTTCACTCTACTTGAACATACTGAGAAGTAGTTATGTTATACCTACTGAAATGGGAGTTTTGATTTCTGGACAATCTCAATCTGAGAGCATGGGAGAGGTCAGAGGAAATATCTAACAATGAAATAAATGAGGTCAATAAGAAAAACATAAGTAAAGCAATCTTCTCTTCAGAATGTGAAGTTCTGAAAGGCAGGTTTAATTTTTATTAATTCAATTTTATTATTTATTAAAATTAATAATTACCTAGTAGCTAACACTTCCATAGCACATACTCTGTGGTGGGCATTTTTAGGTGCTTCATATACATTCATTCAAAGCAGCAAAGTAGGCACTATTATAATTCCCATTATTACAGATGAGGAGGAGGAGACTGAGGCACAGAGAGGTTAAATAACTTTCCCCATATCACACAGCTAAGTGATAAAACCAAGGTTTAACCCTAAGCAATCTGGGGGAAGGTTGGTTATTGAATTTTACAATAGCAATAAATAAATCTAAATGCCTAGTACACACTGACTGCTCCTTTTCCCTTACCATACTTATATTGTCTACTTAATTTGGTGGTAGTTCATGGGGATAAAATAAAAAGAGAGAGAAGTTAAATGGTTGATTTTGATGCAAATATCTCTCACTTATTTAAAGCACAACACACCACACAATTTTAGTAGCTTCATTTCTATAGATTTTTTTACCCAACAACTTTAGAATAGAAATGCCATGATAAACGATCTATAACCTCAGTGTAGCAGAGTTTTCTTATGTGACCTCTGTTAAGTGAAAATAACACATTTTATATTTAGAATCTTCTAGTCTAATAATGTAGGTTGCTGAGAAAGAGTTTTATAGCTTTAGTTTTCACTAGCACAGAGAAGTACAGAGTATACAAACACCATCAGATAAATCAATGCCTACTCTAATATTTCAACAAAATTAAATGAGTCCCATTTGAAGTGTGCCATCTTGCCCAGGAAAACTGGATTAATCAGGCCCAGGTTGCTTGCTAAGGAGGCTGGATTATATTCAGGAAGGAGACAGATCACATCTTTCTTCATCTCATGCAAGAGATATGGCCGTGTTCAATTCTTAAAAGATACTGGGGAATGAGCAAAAGAATAAAATTTGACCTAAGTAGCACAACTTGAGCTTAATAGGTGGTGTCAAAAGAAGAGTATGAAGATCATATTTTTTAAAGGCTCTAAACTTTAATCTGAAATAATTTGGCTATAGTATGCAACCAGTGGTGCCAATTTATCATTTAAAGATATAATCTCAGTATGCAACTCGAACTACTTATTCTGCCTGATATAATGATGTAGCCTGGTTGCAACATTCAGGACAAACAGTCCATTCTAATGCCGTCTGAAGGGAATACCTGAGTCCAGGTACCTAAATGCTGCCAGCACAGTGATAAATGGCTAAATAACTTTCTTCTGACATGAATAGCAGCAGTGACTCAACAGTGTGAAGTGTTGTTTAGCAGAGGAAATAGTGAATGTTAATGATATACTGTAAACATGTGCTGGAAAAAATGCTGAGGACAGGTGCTAACAATTTTCTGTGTGGAAAAATCAAATATAGCTATAATGATATGTGATAGAACAGCAGATGTTTCCCAGAACAAGTACCACTTCCATCACTAAAGCTTTCCTTATTTTTTTAAACCACTTTCATTGACCCATAGAAATATTGCTTTGTTTGGGGTTTAATAAAAACGGAGGTAATTAAAGAGTAACACAAAGTGAGATTTCATTGAAATATGTTTTACTTCTGTACTTGATTTGCTAGCAGAAGAAAAACTGTTCATTCTTTAATTAGGTTCAAATGTTAATGTCATTATATTATTGCTTTATAAGGCTTTGAGCTTTCCTATTTATGACCAAGTGATGAAAATGGTCATATTATTTTTATATTAAAATAGTTCTGCCTATGAGATACATATTTTCCATAGTCTTCCATTATATAAGAAGTACATGCAAAAGATCTAAGCTCATGATATAAGGGTCCTTATTTACAGACCTCTGTGCCTATAGGAAAGAAGGGAGAACTAAGTGAAATGCAGGGAAATATATATCTTCAAAGGTATAGGATTGGTAGAATAGAAACACTGGGATTGTATAAGTAAGTTTCCATCAAGAGTAGCTTTTATGAATGCTTGGGGTAAGCCTTCCCACTTCACTGGGACTAGGGCAGTATCATGTTCTGTCAAAAGGAAGTAATCCAAGAAGAAAGAAAATATAACACGATTGACTTTTTCCTCTAATAGTGTTAGGGTACTGTGAGTAGGATACTACAGAGTTATCTAAGGAACTCAGAATATAGATAAAAATGTGCTAGAAGTAACATGGTGGCTGGCAGGACAGCAGGGAGGGAGTGTAAGTGAGTAAAGAAGTGAGAGAGGAGTATGTGGATGTGTGTGGTGTGTGTGGGTGAGTGAGAGACAGTTAGATATTGCAAAACACTCGGAGACTGGCAGATAAGGCTCTTCTAGATGGGGAGCCCCTGCTACCGCTGTAGACACTCCCAGGCCAGGAGTGGCTTTGGCGAGGAGCCCACACCATCTTGTAGAGGAGAGCAGTGGAGGCCAGGAGAGCTGCCACACCAACACCCAGACTGGCCTTGGACATGACCCCAGACCTGTGAAGGGAGCCACTTGCCAGCCATACCCTGAGTGGGATCATCACCGTGCCCTGGCAGTGAGTGGTGCAGTACCTTGCCATGGGCTCCCAGATGTCTGCAGTGAGCACTCACCAGAGAGATCTCCTATACCTGCCCACCAGGACCCAGTGTCCAAGGATAGTATACTCCAGGACCCCCACAGTGAGTCCAAACCAGGGGGACCACAGCCCCACCCTGGATTCCAGAATCATTCTTTCAGTCTGACTTAGAGCCACCCAGCATCCACTCCACCCTGGGCCTGGGACAGTGCTGCTGGGGAAACCCGGAGCAGCCTGGCACACATCTCACTCTGGGCCACAGGAGAGCACTGACTTTGTGATCCAGAGCAACCTGGTGCCCGCTCCACCCCAGGCCTAGTACAGTGCTGCCGGGATGACCTGGAGCAACCTGGTGCACATGCAACTCAGGGCCACAGGAGACAACTGAATTTATGACCCAGAGAAACCTGATGCTATTCCACCCCAGGGCCAGGGACAGTGCTGCTAGGGCAACCTGGAGCAACCCAGCATGCCTCCACTCAGGGCTGCAGGAGAGTGCTGCCTTTGCAACCCAGAGCAATCCAGCACCCACTCTACCCTGGCCCTGGGACAGTGCTGCTGGGGTGACCTGGGATTGTAATAAGTAAGGACCAACCCAGTGCACCCAGCCACAGGACACAGGACCACACTACAAATGCACTGATAGAGGGATCTATGGCACCACCTTACCATGGGTGCTGGGCCACACAGAGCATTGCATGCCAGAGGGCTCTGGGTCCTCACAGGGAGTCAAACACCAGAGGAACTGTGCATGCACCCCTGCCACCTGAGCATCTGAAGCAGACAACTGAGGGACCAGATAAGTGAGAGAAGGGGATACAACTCATAGCAGAAACAATAAAGGCATGAAACTCAAGGCAGACTCAGCCTCTGGGCTCATGATTTCCAAACCATTGGACCGATGAGCCTTCAACCTCTCAGACCACAAACAAGGTGCCTAGGGACAGAAAGAGAGAGCAAAAATAGGAAGACAAAGAAACAATCCACAAAAGAAAGAAAAGGAGGAATTGCCAGAAAATGAACTAAATGATATGGAGGCAAGCAATATGTCAGAGAAAGTATTCTGAGTAATGATTATAAAGATACCATCTGGATGAGAAATTCACCACCATGTGTAAGAATCAAGAGGAAATGAAGAATGACATAGCTTAAAAAAAGAACACAATGGAAGATTTCAACAGTAGACTAGAAGAAGAGGAGGACCGAATCAGAAAGTTAAAGACAGGGTAGTAAAACACAAACATTCTGAACAGCAATTGGAAAAAGTATTAAAAAGCAGAATGAAACTTTAAGGGAGATTTGGGACAACATGAAATGAAGCAACATCCGCATAATAAGGGTGCCAGAAGGTCAAGAAAGGAGCAAGGAACAGAAAAACTATTTGGCCCTAGCTGGATTGACTCAGTGGATAGAGTGTCAGCCTGTGGACTGAAGGGTCCCAGGTTCAATTCCATTCAAGGGCACATGCCCAGGTTGCAGGTTTGATCCCCAATTGGGGGGGCATGCAAGAGGCAGCCAATCAATGATTCTCTCTCATCATTGATGTTTCTATCGCTCACTCTCCCTCTCCTTTCCTTTCTAAAATCAATAAAAATATCTATTTTTAGAAAGAAATATTTTTGAAGAAAATATTTGAAGAAATAATGACAGAAAACTTCTCTGACTTGGGGAAGAAAAAAGTCGCATGAGCACAGAGTCCCAAACAAGATGAACCCAAAAAGAACCACATGAAGACACTTCCTAATTACAATGGAAAACAGTAACAACAAAGAAAGCATCTTAAGGGCTATAAGAGAGAGACAGAAAGTTACCTACAAGGGATCTACCATTAGACTATAAAATGGTTTCTCAACAGAAATGCATCAGGCCAGAAGGGAATAGAATGAAGAATACAAAGTGAGGCAAAACAAGGGAATGAACTCAAGAATACTCTATCCAGCAAGGCTATCAATCAAAATTGAAGGTAAAATCAGGAGCTTCGTAGATAAAAAAGGCTAAGGGAGTTTATTACCACAAATCCACTAATGCAAGAAATTCTAAAGGGACTGTTGTAAAAAGAAAAAAATAGAAAGGGAAGAAGGAATACAGGCATAAAGA
This sequence comes from Myotis brandtii, assembly GCF_000412655.1. Lineage (NCBI taxonomy): Eukaryota > Metazoa > Chordata > Mammalia > Chiroptera > Vespertilionidae > Myotis > Myotis brandtii. The sequence goes on along the minus strand of NW_005357451.1, from coordinate 925,433 downwards.
ATAAAATGGCAGTAAACAAGTACTTATAAATAATAACCTTAAATGTAAATGGATTAATGACCCAATCAAAAGACATAGGGTGGCTGAATGGATAAGAAATCATGATGAAAATATATGCTGTCTACAAGAGACCCACCTTGGAACAAGGGACTCAAATGGAAATGAAAAAAAGCTGGGGTAGCAGTACTGATATCTGACAAAATAGAACTCAAAATGAAGGCCATAATAAGACATAAAGAGGGCCACTTCATAATACTAAAGGGTTCAATTCAACAAGAGGATATAACTCTAGTAAACATATATGCACCCAATACAGGAGCACCAAATACAGTAAAAAAAAAACTTCTGGAAAATATCAAGGGAGATATCAATAGCAATATAATCATAGTATGGAACTTTAATAACCCAATGACATCACTGGATAAACCTTCTATACAAAAAATCAACAAAGAAACAACAATCCTAAATGACTCACTAGATCAGAAGGAACTAATTGACATCTTAAGAACATTTCACCCAAAAGCAATAGAATATACATTCTTCTTGAGTGCACATGGGACATTTTCAAAGATAGACCACATATTAGAACACAGGCTAAGTCTTTGCAAATTCAAGAAGATAGAAATCATATCAAGCCAATTACAATAAAAACAATAAAAAATCAAACACTTGTAGGCTAAATAGAATGGTATTAAACAATGATAGGGTTGCCAAAGAAATCAAAGAAGAAATAAAATACATTCTTGGAACAAATGGCAGTGAAAACACAACAATCCAAAATCTATGGGACACAGTGAAATCAGTCCTGAGAGAAAAGGTCATAGCATTACAGGCCTACCTAAACAAAAACAAAAACAAACAAACAAAAAACACAAGAAAATCTGGTAATAAATTATCTAACCCTACAACTTAGAGAATTAGAAAGAGAGCAACAAGGAAAGCCCAGAGTAAGTAGAAGAAAGAAAATAATAAAGATCATTGTGTAAATAAATGACATAGAGACCAAACAAACAAACAAAAACCACAAAAACAATACAAAAGAACAATAGAACCAATCGCTGGTTCTTTGGAAGGATAAGCAAGATTGATAACTCTCTAGCCAGGCTCACCAAGAAGCCAAGAGAGAGAACCCAAATAAAATCAGAAATGAAAGAGGTGAAATAACAACTGACTTCACAAAAATACAAAGGATTGTAAAAAAAAAATACTATGAAAAACTCTATTCCAAAATACTGGACAACATAGATGAAATAGACATATTTGTAGAATAATACAATAACTACTGAGGAAATTGAAGCAGTAATCAAAAAACTTTCAGAAAACAAAAGCTCTGTTCTGGATGGCTTCACAGGGGAGTTCCCCCACCCCCGCCTGTGGTTTTTCTTTTTATTGTTTAAGGTATTACAAATAGTAGTACATATGTCTCCTTTTTTTTCTCCATTGACCTCCCCCCAGCCTCCCTTACACCCCAGCACTTGCCCTCACACCCACCCCCAGTGTCTTGCGTCTGTTGGCTGTGCTTATGTGCATACATACAAGTCCTTCGATTGATCTCCTATCCCCCCAACCCTCCCCTACCTTCCCATTGTAGTTTGAAAGTTTGTTCAATGCTTCTTTGCCTCTGTTTTTGTTCAACAGTTTATAATGTTCTTTATTATCCATAAATGAGTGAGATCATGTGGTATTTATCTTTCACTGACTGGCTTATTTCACTTAGCATAATGCTCTCCAGTTCCATCCATGCCGTTGCAAATGGTAAGAGTTCCTTCTTTTTTACAGCAGCATAGTATTCCATCGTGTAGATGTACCACAGTTTTCTAATCCATTCATCTACTGATGGGCACTTAGGCTGTTTCCAAATCTTAGCTATGGTGAATTGTGCTGCTATGAACATAGGGGTGCATATATCCTTTCTGATTGGTGTTTTTGGTTTCTTGGGATATATTCCTAGAAGTGGGATCACAGGGTCAAATGGGAGTTCCATTTCCAGTTTTTTGAGGAAACTCCATACTGTCTTCCATAGTGGCTGCACCAGTCTGCATTCCCACCAGCAGTGCACAAGTGTTCCTTTTTCTCCACATCCTCTCCAGCACTTGTCGTTTGTTGATTTGTTGATGATAGCCATTCTGACAGGTGTGAGATGGTACCTCATTGTTGTTTTGATTTGCATCTCTCGGATGATTAGTGACTTTGAGCATGTTTTCATATGTCTCTTGGCTTTCTGAATGTCCTCTTTTGAAAGGTGTCTATTTAGGTCCTTTGCCCATTTTTTGATTGGATTGTTTATCTTCCTTTTGTTAAGTTGTATGAGTTCCCTATAAATGTTGGAGATTAGGCCCTTATCAGATATAATGTTGGCAAATATGTTCTCCCATGTAGTGGGTTTTCTTGTTGTTTTGTTGATGGTTTATTTTGCTGTGCAGAAGCTTTTTATTTTGATGTAATCCCATTTGTTTTTCTCTTTAGTTTCCATTGCCCTAGGAGCTGTATCGGTAAAGATATTGCTACAACAAATGTCTGCTATTTTCCTGCTTATGGCTTCTTCAAAGATTTTTATGGTTTCGCATCTTACATTTAAGTCCCTTATCCATTTAGAGTTTATTTTTGTGTATGGTGTAAGTTGGTGGTCTAGTTTCATTTTGTTGCAAGTATCTGTCCAGTTTTCCTAACACCATTTATTGAAGAGACTGTCTTGTCTCCATTGTATGTTCTTGCCTCCTTTGTCAAATATTAATTGAGCATATTGGTTCGGGCTGATTTCTGGGGTCTCTATTCTATTCCATTGATCTATATGTCTGTTCTTGTGCCAGTACCAGGCAGTTTTGAGAACAGTGGCTTTGTAATACAGCTTGATATCTGGTATTGAGATCCCACCTACTTTGTTCTTTCTCAGGATCGCTGCAGCTATTCTGGGTCTTTTTTTATTCCAGATGAATTTTTGGAGAGTTCATTCTAGGTCTGTGAAATATGCCATTGGTAATTTAATGGAGAGTGTGTTGAATTTATAGATTGCTTTGGGTAGTATGAATATTTTAATGATGTTGATTCTACTAATCCATGAACATGGGTATATTCTTTCATTTGTTCATGTCTTCCTCTATCTCTTTTTTTAGCGTCCTGTCTTTTTGATTAAGTTTATTCCTAGGTATCTTAACTATTTTGTTGCAATAATAAATGGGATTGCTTTCTTAATTTCTCTTTCTGTGAGTTCATTACTGGTATATAGAAAAGCTATAAACTTCTGGGTGTTAATTTTGTATCCTGCTACATTGCTGAATTCATTTATTAAGTCTAGTAGTTTTTTGATGGAGTCTTTGGGGTTTTCTATGTACAATATGTCATCTGCAAATAAAGACAGTTTTACTTATTTTCCAATTTGGATTCCTTTTTTTTTCCTTCTTCTTGTCTGATCGCAATGGCTAGTACTTCCAGTACTATGTCGAACAGGAGTGGTGAGAGTGGGCATCCATTTCTTGTTCCTGTTCTTAGGGGAAATGGTGTTAGTTTTTGTCCATTGAGTATGATGTTGGCTGTGGGTTTGTCATATATGGCTTTTATTATGTTGAGGTATGATCCTTCTATTCCCACCTTGCTGAGAGTTTTTATCAAAAATGGGTGTTGGATTTTGTCAAATGCTTTTTCTGCATCAATTGATATGACTATGTGGTTTTTTTCCTTCAATTTGTTTATGTGATGTATCACGTTTATTGATTTGCGGATATTGTACCATCCTTGCATCCCTGGGATAAATCCTACTTGGTCATGGTGTATGATCTTTCTGATGTACTGCTGGATCCGATTTGCTAAGATTTTGTTGAGGATTTTGGCATCTATGTTCATGAGGGATATTGGCCTGTAATTCTCTTTCTTTGTATTGCCTTTATCTGGTTTTGGGATTAGGGTAATGCTGGCTTCATAGAAAGATCTTGGAGGTGCTCCTTCCTCTTGAATTTTTTGGAATAGTCTGAGGAAGATAGGTTTTGTTTCTTCGTTGAATGTTTGATAAAACTCCCCTGTGAAGCTGTCTGGTCCAGGGCTTTTGTTGGAAGTTTTTTTTATTATTACTGCTTCAAATACCTCCATAGCTATTGTCCTATTCAGATTTTTTTATTTCTCCTGGTTGAGTTTTGGAAGGTTGTATTTTTTTTAGGAATATGTCCATTTCTTCTAGGTTAACCAGTTTATTGGAGTAGAGTTGCTCATAGTATGTTTTTATGATTCTTTGTATTTCTGTGGGGTATGTTGTTATTTCACCTCTTTCGTTTCTGATTTTTTTTTATTTGGGTCCTTTCTCTTTGCTGCTTGGTGAGCCTGGCTAGAGGTTCATCAATCTTGTTTATCCTTTCAAAGAACCAGCTCTTGGTTTCGTTGATTTTATGTATTGTTTTTTTGGTCTCTATGTCATTTATTTCTGCTCTAATCTTTATTATCTCCTTCCTTCTGCTCACTCTGGGCTTTTCTTGTTGCTCTCTTTCTAATTCTTTGAGCTGTAGATTTAGATGATTTACTACCATTTTTTCTTGTTTGTTGAGGTAGGCCTGTAGAGCTATAAACTTCCCTCTCAGGACTGCTTTCATTGTGTCCCAAAGGTTTTGGATTGTTGTGTTTTCATTGTCATTAGTTTCCAGGATGTTTTTAATTTCTTCTTTGATCTCATTGGTAACCCAATCAATATTTAATAACATGCTATTCAGCTTCCAAGTGTTTGAGTATTTTGGGTTGTTTTTATTGTAGTTTATTTCTAATATTATGCCCTTGTGGTCTGAGAAGATGCTTGGTATGATTTCAATCTTCTTGAATTTGGGGAGACTTTGTTTGTGACCCAATATGTGGTCTATTTTTGAAGATGTCCCATGAGCACTTGAGAAGAACGTATATTTTGTTGCTTTGGGGTGAAGTGTTCTGAAGATGTCAATTAAGTCCATCTGATCTAGTGAGTCATTTAGGATTGCTGTTTCTTTGCTGATTTTTTGTCTAGCAGATTTATCCAGTGATGTCAGTGGTGTATTAAAGTCCCCTACTATGATTGTATTGTTGTCGATCTCTCCCCTGATGTCTTCCAGGAGTTTTCTTATGTATGTGGGTGCTCCTGCATTGGGTGCATATATGTTTATCAGGGTTATATCCTCTTGTTGTATTGATCCCTTTAGTATTATGAAGTGGCCTTCCTTATCTCTTGTTATGGCCTTCACTTTGAGGTCTATTTTGTCGGATATAAGTATTGCTACCCCAGCTTTTTTTTCATTTCCATTTGCCTGAAAGATATTTTTCCATCCCTTCACTTTCAGTCTGTGTGAGTCCCTTTTAATGAGGTGGGTCTCTTGTAGACAGCAAATGTATGGGTCATGTTTTTTTATCCATTCAGCCACTCGATGTCTTTTGATTGGACCATTTAGTCCATTTACGTTTAAAGTTATTATTGAAAGGTACTTGTTTGTAGCCATTTCTTTTTTTGTGTGGCTGTTTTCTTTCTGGGCTTTTTATTTCTTCTTTTTACACCAGTCCCTTTAGCATTTCTTGCATTGCTGGCTTGGTGGTGATGAACTCCCTTAGCCTTTTTTTGTCTGTGAAGCTTCTTATTTCCCCTTCAATTTTGAATGATAGCCTTGCTGGATAGAGTATTCTTGGATTCAGTCCTTTGCTTTGCATCACTTTGTAAATTTCTGTCCATTCTTTTCTGGCCTGATGTGTTTCTGTTGAGAAATCGTTTGATAATCTGATGGGGGATCCTTTGTAGGTAACTCTCTGTTTCTCTCTTGCAGCCTTTAAGATTCTCTCTTTGTCTTGTATATTTGCCATCTTCATTATGACGTGTCTTCGTTTGGGTCTTTTGGGATTAATCTTGCTTGGGACTCTCTGTACTTGTGTAACTTTTTTCTTCCCCATATCAGGGAAGTTTTCTGTCATTATTTCTTCAAATAGATTTTCTAATCTTTGCTGATTTTCTTGTCCTTCTGGAAGCCGTTTGTTACTTTGTTTAGTGCTGTCCCAAAGCTCCCTTAGGCTCTCCTACTGCTTTTTATTTTTTTTCTCCAGTTGTTGTTCAGATTGGGCTTGTTTCTCTACCTTATCTTCTAACTCACTAATTCATTCCTCTGCTTCTTCTAGTCTACTGTTGAAACCTTCCATGGTGTTTTTGGTTGTAGCTATATCACTTTTGATTTCTTCCTGATTTTTGCATAGGTTTTTGATTTTCTCGTCCATCCAGTGTATGAACTGTATGACCATTACTCTGAATTCTTTTTCTATCATGTGGCATGCATCCGTTTCACTTATTTTTTTTCTTGATGATTTCTCTTTTTCTTTCCTCTGGGGATTGTTTCGTTGTCTCCCCATTCTATCAGCAGAAGCTTCAAATGCTGAGTTGCAGGGTCCTGGGCAGTGTGCAGTGGGAGCTTCACACCACCTGAGTGTCACTGAAGAGCTCCAATACCAAGATGTGTGGTTGCCATGGGTTGGTGGGAGCCATGCTTGCCCAGGATCAGTCAACGGCACTTAGTGCGACCTCATGCACACATCTAGAATCAGGGACCCTGCCTGTGCCATGCTGACAAAGAGACCCCACTGGCATGTGCTGAAAATCAGCGTTCCCTAGTGCATGCCAGGAGTCAGAGTACTCCTGAGCCCATGCCATGAATTGAGTGTCAGAGTCTCTGTTGCTTGGTGCAGCCTCATGATGAGAATCAGGATCTCTGTGTGTGCATGAGCCGAGAATTTGAGTCACTGGCTCTTAGTGTGCGTGCACTGGGAATCAGGCGTCCCAGGCATGTGCGATGAGAAGCAGAGTCAAGTCATTGGTGCTCAGTGCTGCCTCTCGCACAGAGAATCAGGGTCCCTGGTCTGCTTGGGGGACCAGGTTGCACAGCCGCCCTGTTTCAGCAGGAGGTCCATTCCTGAACTGCAGAAAACAGACTTGGGTGTGTGCTTTCCCAGGCTCAAATTCAGGTAGCGCAGCCGCCCTGTGTGGGGCCGTGGGGTCTGGTCACACAAGTGTGCTCTGTGGGAAACTGCTTCCCAGTGTCTGCATGCCCAGGCTCAAATTCAGGCAGTGGAGCTGCCCTCTGTGGGTGTGGGGTCTGGTCATGCAATTGCATACTACAAGAAACAGATTCCCAGTTTCCACGCACCCAGGCTCGAATTCAGGTAGCAGAGCTGCCTTGTGTGGGCATGGGGACTGGTCACGGGAGTGCACGCTGCGGGGAAACAGCCTCCTAGTGTCTGTGCACCTAGGCCAGGGGTGGGCAAACTTTTTGACTCGAGGGCCACAATGGGTTCTTAAACTGGACCGGAGGGCCGGAACAAAAGCATGGATGGAGTGTTTGTGTGAACTAATATAAATTCAAAGTAAACATCATTACATAAAAGGGTATGGTCTTTTTTTTTTTTTTAGTTTTATTCATTTCAAACGGGCCGGATCTGGCCCGCGGGTCGTAGTTTGCCCACGGCTGACCTAGGCTCAAATTCAAGTAACAGAGCCGCCCTGTGTGGGCAGGATGCCTGCTTGCTGGGGGGGGCGGGTGTCTAGCAGTTCCTATGGTGCTGCAGCAAGCCTGCAGGGAGGCTTTGTGACTCACGGAAATCTATGGCTGGGATGTCTGGATTCTTGGTGTCTGTGAGTCTGCAGCTGTGGTCACAGGTCTCTGTTCCTAGTGGCTGTAGTGTCCTGGTTTGTGCCTGAGACCAGATTGGGTGGTGATGATGCTAGGATCCTAGTCTCAAGCAGTTCTGTTTTTCAAGATGTCATGGTCTCTGTGCCCATGCTGGCCACCCCCAGAGTGTTTGCTGTGGCGGTGGGGTTTCGCCATCTAAGACTGCCCGGTTTAGCAGCCCCTGGAAGACCTGTAGGATCTAACTGTTCCTAACTCGGACACACACACACACACACACACACACACACCATACACGTCCACACACTCCTCTATCGCCCCTTCACTCTCTCACACTCTCTCCCTCCCTACCTTCTTGCCGGTCGCCATCTTTTTTTCCCCCACAGGGGAGTTTTACCAAACATTCTAAGAAGAAATAAAACTGATCCTCCTTAGACTATTCAAAAAAAAGTAAAGAGGACAAAACACTTCCAAGCTCTTTCTAAGAAGCCAGCATTACAATAATCCCAAAACCAGATAAAGACACTAAAAAGAAAGAAAATTATAGGCCAATATCCCTAATGAACATCGATGCTAAAGTCCTCAACAAAATATTAGCAAATTGCATCCAACAGTAGATTACAAAGATCACACACCAAGACCAAGTGGGATTTATTCCATGGATGCAAGGCTGGTACAATATCCACAAAGCAATAAACATGTTACATCAAAACAAAAAATTGAAGGACAAAAATCACATGATGATATCAATAGATGCAGAAAAAGCATTTAACAAAATCCAACACCACTTCTTGATAAAAACTCTCAGCAAAGTGGGAATTGAGGGATCATAACTCAACATAACAAAAGCCTTATATGACAAACCCACAGCCAACATCATACTCAATGGGAAAAAACTAAAACCAATTCCCCTAAGAACAGGAAAAAGACAGGGATGCCCACTTTCACCACTCCTGTTCAACATAGTACTGGAAGTGCTAGCCATAAAGATCAGACAAGAAGAAGAAATAAAAGGTATTCAAACTGGAAAAGAAGAACTAAAACTGTCATTACTCGCAGATGTCATGGTATTGTACATAGAAAACCCTGAAGATTCTATGAAAAAATACTATTTAATAAATGAATTTGGCAACATAGCAGGATACAAAATTAACACCCCAAAAATCTATGGCTTTTTTTATACACCAATAATGAACTCACAGAAAGATAAACTAAAAAAAAATCCCATTTACTATTGCAACAACGAAAAAATTAAGATACCTAGAAATAAACTTAACTACGGAGGTAAAACACCTATACTCGGAAGTGAATTGTCTGGCATCAGGGGAAAAGCTGGGGCGGGGCGAGGGCAGCTTTCTGCCAAATAAATGTGTTGGCAGAGGCCATTTTTCCCTTTTTTTTCCTTTTTGATGTTGTTGTTAATCCTTACTGGAGAATATTTTTTCTATTGATTTTTATTTTTTTCCATTGATTTTTAGAGAGTGGAGGGATGGAGAGAGACAGAGACAGAGAAACATCAATGTGAGAGAGACACATTGATTGGTTGCCTCTTGCATGTGGGGTCAAACCTGCAACGCAGGTACATTGACCAGGTGTTGATTCCATGACCCTTCAGTGCGAGGACCAACACTCTACCCACTGAGCCACATTGGCCAGGGCCCATTGTTCCTTTTCTGAACCCTCCCTCAACAATGCCTGCAGGTTGGCCCCATATCTGAGTCTCCATCAACCTGGCTCACACTGTTCACCTCACCCTGGTGATTCTCTGAGACCCCACTGCATCCAACTTTCAGGCCCACCCAAGCTGTTTCCAGTGGCTAAAACTATGATCCATAAAAGGGAAGATTGATAAATTAGGTATCATTAAAATGAAAAACATTTGCTCTGTTAATGATCCTGTTAAGAGGGTGGAAAGACAAGATATCCAACAAGGAGTTAGTATTTAGAATACGTAAACAACTTTCAAAAATCAACAGTAAAAACAATTGATCCAGTCAGAAAATGGGCAAAAGATGTGAAGTGACATTTCACTGTAGAGGACAAATGGGTAGCAAGTAATCACATAAAAACATGTTCAACCTCATTAGCCACTAGGCAAATGCAAATTAAAGCTACAATGAGATATCACTACATGACTATCATAATGAATAAAATAAAAAAATAATGAAAATGCCAAATGCTATTCATGATGTGAAGAAACTAGATCACTCATCCATTGCTGGTGAGGATGTAAAATTGTACAGCCACTCTGGAAAATGTTTTGACAACATCTTAGAAAACTAAGCACATAATTACTGTACAATTCAGCAATTGCACTCTTGAGAATATATCCCAGATAAATGAAAACTTATGTTTACACAAAACCTGTGTACTAATTGACTGTGCATAGCAGCTTTAGTTGTAATAACCAAAAACTAGAAACAATGCAGATGTCCCTCAATGAGTGAATGGCTAAACAAACGGTAGTACATCCATATCATGGAATACTATTCAGGAATAAAAAAGAATGAAATACTGATGCACAAACTACTGGATGGTGTCCAGGGAATTGTGCTGATTGACAAAAGCAAGTTCCCAAAAGATTACAAACTGTATTATTCATTCTATTTATATAACATACTTTAAATGACAAGATTATAAAAATGGACATAAGACCAGTGGTTTCCATGGCACAGGGGCAGTAGGGTGATAGATACACTATGCTATACAAGGGATCCTTGTGGTGATGGAATTAGTCTGTATTTTGACTGTATTAATTTCAATATTCTGTTTAATACATAATAGTAAAGTTTTACAAGTATTGTCATTAGGGGAAACTGGGTAAAGAGTACATAGGATATTTCTGTATTGTTTCTTATAGCTTCATATGAACCCATAATTATCTAAAAATAAACATTTTATTTTTCAGGAAAATAGTGTAATCAATGGTTAAAATTACAGGCTATAGAGCAGACTATCTGGAGATATATATATATATATATGTTAATCCTCACCAGAGGACTTTTTTCATTGCTTTTTCAGAGAGAGTGGAAGGCAGGGAAGTAGGGAGGGAAGAGGGAAGGAAGAGCGAGAGAGAAAAACATCTATGCTAGAGACACATTGATTGGTTGCCGGTGAGCAAACCCACAACCAAGGTATGTGCCCTTGACCGGAATCAAACCAGTAACCCTTCAGTGCACAGGCTGACGCTCTAACCACAGGCCAGGGCTGGGTTCAAATCTTGAATCTATGTCCTGTCATCTGATATAAGTTTATTTATACTCTCTGTACCTTAATTTCATCTTTAAAATAGGAATAATAATAGAATTTACCTTATAAGGAGTTACTTACACAGTTTAAATAAATTAATTCCTGTAAAGTACATAAAACAGTGCTTTCCACAAATTTATGCTCAATAAATGTCAGCCTTATTTACTATGATGATTATGGTTGTATGTATGCTCATGCTTATGAAAAATGTAAACTTTGCATGGGATGGAAATATATCAACTGCAATATAAGGGCTATTTTAGGAGCTAGAAATGGGAATGAGATGTAAGGTAAAACTTCATCTGCACATATTTTAAATCTTTAAGAAATAGCAGTGAAGCAAAGATTGCAAGTATTCAGTAGAAAAAGTTGGTTTTTAATTATTCTTTATCTTGTTATATGGTTATATGATTTACAAATTTATATTTTATTATTAAAAGCAGGTAAATATATTTTATCTTTGTCTTATATATTTTATGTTATATATTTATTGTAAATTATTTATTATTGTTGTAGCAGGAAATTGTAGTTCTCTTATATTTGTTTTACAAGGACATTTTCATATAATTTACAAACACATTCTCTAATGAACTCATTGCATAAGTATGTCTTCAACATTTTTCAGAAATAAACTCTTTTCAGTGCATTCTCTTGATTTTCAATTACTTTATAACACAGAGTACCCTAACAAAATTTTACTTTTTATTAATGACTAAAGAAAATATTATGAAATTATTTTATTTTTGTGCTAGAAATCATTAATATTTCCTGGCACAATTAAATTTTTCTAAAGAATATAAATTACTCTCTGAATTCCCTCAATTGTGATATTTTTTGACACAGTTGTTGACCTCTCCAGTTTCTCCAATCTTGTCAACTGTCACTCTCAGTTGGAGGCATCTCTCATTTCTCTTTCATCCACACCTATAATGTTCTCCTTTGTATAGCAAGATATTAAGGTTGATAAAAAAAAAACTAAACAGATCAGCAATCCTATTTAATATCTTAGACATCATTCAAAGTTAATGGCCTCACTGTTCCAGCATATATCTCCTCACCCCCCACCCCATACGCCAGAAAAATGTTTTATAGGATTCTCTCACCTCTGGGACATTGATGTCACTAACCACCATGTTTTCGATCCTGGTCAATATTATTTAAAATTTGTTGCAATCTACTTAAGTTACAGTGTACCATTCATTAAAATATATTTTAGTCTCTTAAAGTTTGTTTTTTTTTTCATTTAATTGGATCCTTAAATGAATGATAATCTACTTATATTTTTATATTGGAAATTCAGTGAGCTAAACAGAAGACGCTGTGATCAAAGAGCTGAAATTGGGATCTTTATTTCAAAAGCTGGTGGCCGCGGGAGGACTTGAGTCTCTCAAATTCTTGTGGCCCCGAATGAACTTAGGGGTTAACTTATAAAGGCAAAAACAAAACAAAACAACAACAACCCATGTGCAGTGTGCTTAGCAGACATCTTGCAGAAAGCTTGTAGCCTTGAGCACAGCTCAGATAACCAGAAGACACCTGGCATGGGAGGAACCAAGGACAGACCAGACCCCCATGCCAGCAGAGTGGCATGCAGGACCAGATAATTAGGAGGGGGCAGTGATTAGACTATAGGCTAACAAGAATATGCATTAGGTTACTGGCAGATTCAGATTGCTAGCTCCTCCCCCAAAATGTCTTATTTTCCCCATTATTAGAACAAGCGTGTTTCCAGAAGCTAGAAATAGCAGAGTTACTTCTATCAGGGAGGCTCTCTGGTTTAGTTACTTCCTGGAATGAACAGAACAAAAGACCATCTGTGTTTAGCAGAAAATTTTAAACGGCAGTTCTTACAAAATGGAGATTACAGGAACAAGATGGAGTGCCTATGGTTCAGATGGAGGGGGAGGGACAGGATGGAGTCAGTCCTTTCGAGGCCCATTGTTCAGTATTAGCCCAAATATAATATATTCATATATCAATGATATAATTGTACTTATTGATCCAATTCACTCTTGTTCAATTCATATTTATGGAGTGTCTACTAAAGGCGAGGCATTTTTTAAGGTACTGAATGTACAGAAATAATTGACATAATCCCTGCAATACATATGTTTACCATTTTGGACATTAAGTATTATAAAATTTGATCATTTTAAATTGATAATTTAAAAATAGGAAATTGCAATTATATTTATTGTTTGACCTAAAATGCTGAAATTGTTACTACATATCTCATTAAAAATAAGTAAATAAATTTTAGATAATATATTTTGATTAACTCAGAATACTGTAAAGAAAGTACTATGTAAGAAAAATCTATTTAAAATTGAACTATACAAAATCTATTGCCTTAGTTACAGGACTCTCTTATGCTTAATAAGTAGTGCAAAGAAGTAAGAGTGATAAATCTATTTATCCATGCAATCTTGTAATTCATGTATGTTACAGGAAATATTATTTGTTTATTTACTTTTAGAAGTGTTAATTGATCACTTAGCATATAAAATGAGCCACTGGCCTTGTAGTAATTTGATCCACCACTATTTCTATCTAAATCTGTCTTCTCTCTCTCTCTCTCTCTCTCATATATAACTTTTTTTGCAGTGCAGAAAACCTCACTCATGAGTCTATTTGCTCCATTAGCAGACTTGCAAATTATAAATAAAGCATACAACTGTAGATTTCTATTCAAAACCAATGAGAAGATTTGTTCTTATATACTGTCTTAGTCAGTTTTGGCTGTTATAACAAAAATAACCATAAACAGTTTCTTAAACAATAAACAGTTATTTCTCACAGCTTGGAGGATGGAAGTCTGTGACTGGGGAGCCAGCATAGTCAGGTTCTGGTGAGGTCCCTCTTCCAGGTTGAAGACTGCTGATTCCTTAGAATTTTAACATCATAACAAAGACTTTTGTATTAATATATAAGAATCATTGGACTTTTTAAGTATAAAAGTGGAATGGTTAATTTGAATTCTACATAACTTACTTAGAAAGTAGAGTGGGGAATGAATTTAAAAAGCACCACATGAGAAGAAAAGATAATTTTGAGGGCTAAATCCAGGCCAGAGTTGATGAGGACCTGACTAGAACAACAGTCCTTGACTATGAAAGGGTGGATGCCAGAAATATTTGGGCAATGATATTAACACAACTTGGTGATTAGTAAGGAGTAAAAGAGACAAAGTAGTTGTTTAGGTTATCCATTATCACATAGCAAATTGGCCCAAAACTTAGCAGCTAGAAACAACAGCAAACATTCATTATCTCATATAGTGTCTGTGGGTCAGGATTCTGGATCAGCTTACCTAGGTGGTTCAGGCTCTGGTATTCACTTCTGCGGTTGCAGTCACCATGTCAGCTAGTGCTGCATGTCAACTGGCTTGACTGTGGTTAAAGTGTCTGCTTCCAAGATAAGCTCACGCACCTGGCTACTGGCAGGAGATATGTTTCTAGATGGTTCTGGCAGGAGGACTCACCTCCTTGCCAATGAACATCTCCATAGGGTCACTTGAGTGTCCTCAGGAAACAGCAGTTGCCTTTCCCTACAATCAGCTATCCAGGGAAAAAGGAAAAGATATAAACTGAAATTCTAGCTTTGAAGTCAAATACAGTCTTTATGCAATATCATATTGGTTACATAGGTGGGAAATGACTACGCACAGTCATCTATAGCATGAGGCAAGACTAATAGCAGATATAGTGGTAAATAATAGAGCCCACATTCTTGTCTTTGGTGTTTAGTTAGATTATGGTGTCATCTATATAATAACAAAAAGGAGCAAGTTATTGGGGTTTGTTTGGGGTCCATGTGTATGTCTGTGTCTATGTGTGTCTGTGTTTAGAAAGTAGAAGGTAATGAGTTCAGTTTTGGAAATTATCCAGAAAGTGCTAGGGAATATGCTTTGGAAGTGCAATAATATGTTTAGTGATGAAGAAATAGATTTAAGAACCACTAGCATTTAAATGGCATTTTAAATCTTAAGATCAAGAAAGTTCATCCCAGTAGAGCATAAAAATGAGGTGAACAAAAACAACATTGTTTAAGAAAAAATGAGCAAAGTAGTAGGTCATGAAAATATTAAGCAAGGTGATCAGAGTGGTAGACATAATAAAGATTGGCACTATAAAAATAAAGGAAATAAATAGTTTAAGGAAATGAGTAGTCATCAGTCAAACAAAAGTATCCAGGGAACTAGAATATACTCATTGGAGCCCTAGCCAGTTTGGCTCAGATGATAGTGTTGGCCTGTGGACTGAGGGGTCCTGGGTTTGAATCCAGTAAAGGGCACATACCCAGGTTGCAGGCTTGACCCCCACTAGGGGGTGTGCAGGAAGCAGCAATCAATGATTCTCTCTCATCATTGATGTTTCTATATCTCCCTCTCCCTTCCTCTCTGAAATCAAGAAAATATATTTAAAATAAATAAAATAAAACATACTCTTGGATTTAGCAATATTTATGCCACTAATGATGTTGCCACTGCAATTTCAAGTGTGGGAGCGGAGAAGCAAAAAACATATAACAAAAGGTTAAGTACATATAATTAAATAAAACTGTGTTTAATTCTATACCAGTTATGTTTCATTTTGGAAACAGAAACCCTTCAGATTATTTAAGACAGAGTAAATTTAATATTGGGAATGATTACACAGGTGATGGGATTGCTGAAAAAACAGGTAGGAGATGACGAGGTAACTCCCAGATTAACAATCTCTAAAGTTGCTTTGGCTGAAGGGATGAAGGAAATAGGGGGCGGGGGGGGGGCGGTTACTGACATCCAGAAACCAGGGTCTCCTGGAGGAAATTGGAATCAATTCTTATAAGAACTGAGGAGAAGCAACTGCTGCTGAAAATGCCCCATTGGCAGACAGAGTGAGTGAGAAATACCTTTTTACCTCCTCCCACTGATAGTGCCTAACCATTGGCAGAATACAGTAGACGCCAGCTGACCCAGGAATGTGGGAGAAATATTTTTTCCTGGGGTCAATGTGATACAAAATGGAAAAAGAAGAGGAAAGTATTTGAGAGCAAATAGAGGAAAGACTGACACAAACTTTTAACAACTTGTCAACCTTGTAAAAACAAACCAAATTAGAAGCTCCTTGTGAGAAAGTTCGTAGAACTATATTCATAATGCAAAATGAACTTCGCTTAAAATATTTCAAAGACCGAGGCCTATGTTCTAGGTAAAATATCCATAAATTGAAGAACTTTTATCTCAGCACTTTTAATGTAGAAAGATTTAGCCTGACTTGAAATAATTGGGCTTGTCATTATCTCTCATAATACATGAAGTCATCAAGAATTCCCTGTACAGAGTACACTTATGAAAGGTTTAGAATTTGTTTTATTTCTAATTAAATATTTCCTCTTTTGATTCAGTGAATTTTCATTTTTGAAGATATGGAATAGTAATAAAATGAGGTACATTCAGAAATTCACCATAGTCATAAGACAGAACAGCTAAAGGCTGTGTCTGACTAATTAGATCAGGCAAAGATTCAAAGTCTCCAGAGCAGGGGTCCTCAAACTACGGCCCGCGGGCCACATGCAAATACAAATATTGTATTTGTTCCCGTTTTGTTTTTTTACTTCAAAATAAGATATGTGCAGTGTGCATAGGAATTTGTTCATAGTTTTTTTTTAAACTATAGTCCGGCCCTCCAACGGTCAGAGGGACAGTGAACTGGCCCCCTGTTTAAAAAGTTTGAGGACCCCTGATTTAAGTTATTATAGGTACTTGCTCATCAAAATGTTAAATATTATTGATCTAGTAAAATAGATAGCAGTATACAATTAGAGTGTGTATTGTAGAAGTTCTCACAGTATCCATTCCCCTCTCCCTGAGCCCTAACAGACTTTTTATTTTTTTAAATATATTTTATTGATTGGGAAAGAGAGAGAGAGAGAGAGAGAGAGAGAGAGGAGAGAGAGATCAATGATGAGAGAGAATCATTGATTGGCTGCCTCCTGCATGCCCCACAATGGGGATGGAGCCTGCAACCCAGGCATATGCCCTGATGGGAATCAAACTGTGACCTCCTGAGTCATAGGTCAACATTCAACCACTGAGCCACGCTGGCTGGGCCTACAAGAATCTTGATTTAGATCAAATATTCAATAATCTCATTCCATGTGCCTCAGAGAAATCTGACCCCACAAATCTTATTGGTGTGAGAGCCTGAATGGCTTAAGCCAATGAATTCATACTACATCTTGGAAACTGGACAGAAGTGGGCAAGTGATTTAAGTGGGTAATCTGTGTGTGTGGGTGGATTAAAAGTTTCTTGGAGTGCTGCAGCACAAGAGCTATTTCATACCTTCTGCAAATTGTTATATGCTGTTGTAGAGCCCAAAACTGCTGCATTTATCTTGCTGCCAGACCAAAGAGAGAACAAGGGTTTGGTTAATGTCAAGATTATTTCAAGAAGATGAAGCAAAAGTTATTGGCATAAGCCAAATCTGAAGCCTGACTTACAATTTTATCACTGGTTATATGGGCAACTAAAATTCTTTTTAAAAATATCTTTTTATTGATTTCAGAGAGGAAGGGAGAAGAAAAAAGATATAGAAACATCAATGATGAGAGAGAATCATTGATCAGCTGCCTCCTGAACGGCCCCTACTGGGAATCAAACCTGCCCCCCAGGCATGTGTCCTTGACTGGAATAGAACCCAGGACCCTTCAGACTGTAGGCCAATGCTCTATCCACTAAGCCAAACCAGCTAGGGCTAAAATTATTTATTATTCAAATAAGTTTAAGTGGTATTTTCTTTCACTAGCTGCCAAAAGCAGTTAACATCAATGTACAAAGTATGTGTGAATATATAAATATGCATATATATGTATTAGTTATTATTTACATACTATTCATATGTACTCATATATATAATTTTAAGCATTTCAAATATGAATAAATATTTTTAAATTCCTATAAAACAATCTATATGCTATATCTATCCATCACCTCATGTTACAATATACCTGATGTATTAATTTTTTTGGAAGTGAATAATTTTTTAAAATATATTTTATTGATTTCAGAGAGGAATTAAGAGGGAAAGAGAGATAGAAACATCAATGATGAGAGAGAATCATTGACTGGCTGCCTCCTGCAAGCCCCCCACTGGGGATCAAGCCCGCAACCCAGGCATGTGCCGTTGACCGGAATCAAACCTGGGACCCTTCAGTCCACAGGCCGACGCTCTATCCACCAAGCCAAACCGGCTAGGGCTGGAAATGAATAATTTTAACTCAGTAAAATTATTTGCACTCTTTCACTTTATATTTTACTTTTTTGCATCAAAATTATAGTTTTATGTAACCCGTGACCCCACACTTAAACAACCTCCCCTACCATCAAAATCTCATAAGAGAGTGAGGGATAAACTTATTAAAAATCAATGTACCTACATTGACACCTTGTTATTACACAAAGTTCATAGTTTACAATAGGGTTCACTCTTGGTGCTGTACTTTTTTTGGATTTTGACAAATGTATGATGATATGTACCAACCATTTTAGTATTATATAGAATAATTTTAATGCCCTTTAAATCCTCTGTGCTATGTCTATTCAACCAGCCCTCCCCCTAACCCTGGACCATTGCTAATCTTTTTACTGTCTCCACAGTTTTCCCAGAATGTAGTTGATATTATACAGTATATAGGCTTTCCAGATTGGCTTCTTTCACTTCATAATATTAATTTAAGTTTTCTCCATGTCTTTTCATAGCTTGGTAGCTCATCTCTTTTTAAGTACTGAATAATTTCCATTCTCTGGATGTTCCACAATATTTTTTAAATGGAATTTATTGGGGTGACATTGGTTAATAAAATTATGTAGGTTTCAAGTGTACAGTTCTATAATTCATCATCTGTATATTGCATTGTGTGTTCACCAGCCAAGTTAAGTCTCCTTCCATCACCATTTATCCCCCCTTTATTCTCTTTTATGTTCCCCCACACCCATTTCCCTCTGATAATCACCATACTGTTGTGTGTGTCTATGAGGTTTTTTGTTGTTGTTTCTTAATCGCTTCAGCTTTTTTTCACCCAGCCCCCAAACCGCCTCCCATCTGACAGCTGTCAGTCTGTTCTGTGTCTATGTGTCTGTTTCTCTTTTGTTTGTTAGTTTATTTTGTTCATTAGATTCTACATAGACTTGAAGTCATATGGTATTTGTCTTTCTCTGACTGATCATTTCACTTGGTATAATACTTTCCAGATCCATCCATGCTGTAGCTAAAGGTAAGATTCCCTTCTTTTTTATAGCCAAGTAGTATTCCATTGTGTAAATGTACCACTGATTTTTTACCCAGTCATCTATGGATGGGCACTTGGGCTGCTTCCAAATCTTGGCTATTGTAAATAACGCTGCAATGAACATAGGAATACATGTATTCTTTTGAATTAGTGTTTCGGTTTTCTTCAGATATATCCCCCAAAGTGGAATCGAATCGCTGGGTTATATGGCAGTTTCATTTTGAATTTTTTAAGTAACTCCATACTGCTTTCCATAGTGTTTGCACCAATCTGCATTCCCACAACAGTGTATAAAAGCTCTTTTTTTCCCTCCACATTCTCACCAACACTTGTTTGTTGATTTATTGATGATAGTTATTTTGACAGGTATGAGGTGATATCTCATTGTGGATTAGTGATGTTGAGCATCTTTTCATTTGTCTATTGGCCATCTGTATGTCTTTAGAGATGTCTATTTATATCCTTTGCCCATATTTAAATTGGATTGTGTGTGTGTGTGTGTGTGTGTGTGTGTTGGGGGGGGGGGAGCTGTATAAGTTCTTTATAAATTTTGGATATTAACCCCTTATTAGATGTATCATTGACAAATATATTCTCCTATTCAGTGGGTTGTCTTTTCATTTTGTTGGTGGTTTCCTTTGCTGTGCAAAAACTTTTTAGTTTGATGTAGTCCCATTTGCTTATTTTTTCTTGTGTTTCCTTTGCCTGAGGAGATACATAAGAAAAAGTATTACTAAGAGAGATGTCTGAGATATTACTGCCTATGTTTTCTTCTAGGATTTTTATGGTTTCAGGTTTTACATTTAAGTGTTTAATCCATTTTGAGTTTTTGTGTGTATGTATGGTTTAAGAAGGTTGTCTAGTTTCATTTTTTTGCATATACCCTTCCAATTTTCCCAAGATCATTTCTTGAAGAGACTGTCTTTACTGCATTGTATGCTCTTGCATACTTTGTCAAATATTAATTGACCATAAATCATGGGTTGATTTCTGGGGTCTCTGTTCTGTTCCATTGATCTATATGCTTATTCTTGTGCCAGTCCCAGGATGCTTTGATTATAGTGTCTTTGCCATATAATTTGATATACAGTATGGTGATACCTCCAACTTTGTTCTTTCTCAAAATTGCTGAGGCTATTCAGGGTCTTTTTTGGTTCCACATACATTTTTGGAATGTTTGTTCTAGATCTGTGAAATATGCCATGGGTATTTTATAGGAATTGTGCTGAATCTATAGAACCAAGATGGCAGCATAGGTAAATGCCGGAACTCACCACCTCCCACAACCACATCAAAATTACAACTAAAATACAGAACAACCATCATTCAGAATTGCCTAAAATCTGGCTGAATGGAAGTCCTATAACTAGAGAAGTAAAGAAAGTATATCGAGACTGGTAGGAGGGGCAGAGGTACTGAACAGGCTGGACCGACCTGTGGTGTGTTTTTAATTGGGAGGGATATCCCAGCTGCAGAGGCCTCCCATAAGGAGCAAAGGGTCCCAGCCCCACAACAGACCCCCAGCCCAGGGTTCCAGTGCTGAGAAGTCCCTGTAACTTCAGGCTGTAAAAACCATTGGGGATTGTGGCTGAGTGGCATGGAGGCTGCTGGAGACCCAGGCATTCCTCTTAAAGGGCCAGCACATGGACTTACTCACACTTGATCACTCTGGGCTCTAGCGCTGGGGCAGTGGCTTAAAAGGAACCTGGGACATTGATGGAGGAACTGGATTGTCTGGCATCAGGACAGGAACTCAGGGTCAGCTTTCTCCCTTGCAGGGTTGCTCTCAGGGGTCACTGTGCCTGTGCTGGGGCCTCCCCTGTTGCAGAGTTGACTGGCAGCTATAGCTGAGTTTCCATCAGCTTGGCTCATACTGGTTGCTCTACCCTGGTGATTCCCTGAAACCCTGGCCCATCCAATTTGCAGTCCCACCCAAACTGTTTGCAGTAGCTTTTCCATATGAATGGCTTGTCCTGGATCAGGCTTCAGACTTTGCTAAAATCTCTCAAACAAGCAGCAGCTGGCCTCAGCATTCCCCATTCCTATCAATAAGAGGCCCAAGAACAGTCACTAGCACTAGCCTGCCTTGCTTCACTGCTTGGTCTCCCCTAGGTACTTTCAAGCCCAATACAAATAGCAACCATTTGCAGATCTCTCTATAGCTCCTGCTGGGTGGCCCCAGAGCCAGTGCACCCAGTAGACAGCTTCAGACCATACCAGATTACAAGTCTACACATCCACTAGCGACACACTCAAGGGGAAGACTCAGTGAACACCAAAGCCACACTGAAGCAAGTCCTGCACCATAGGAGTGTCTCCTGCACAGCAGCTCTTCTACTGCAGTCACAGCTTACCCTCACAGCCAATTGGCCTGGAAATCAATTCCTTTCAGTGACAGCAATCAAGTCTCAACTACAATAAGACTGTGCACACAGCCCACACAAGGGCACACCTAGAGTGCTCAGTCCAGGTGCCTGGAGAGGCTGAGCCACTGGGACCTATAGTACACATGTTATGCAAGGCCACTCTACCAATTCCAGGAGACATAGCAGTCTGTCTAATACAGAGAAATAAACACAAGGAAGCAGCCAAAATGCAAATATAAAGAAGCATGTCACAAATGAGAGAACAGAAGTAATCTAAAAAAACAAAACAAAACAAAAACAAAACTAAATGAAATGGAAGTAAGCAACCTGCTAGATACAGAGTCCTAAACAATGGTTATAAGGTTGCTCAAGGATCTTAATGAGAGCTTCAAGAGACTTAGTGACACTTTCAAGGATCTTAGTGAGAATTTCAAAGACAAGGAAAATTACCAGTCAGAAATTAAGCATAAACTAATGAAATAAAAAATAATTTACAGGGTTTCAACATTAGAGTAGAGGATTCTGAGAATCAAATCAGTGATTTGGAATATGAGGAAGCAAAAAACACCCAATCCAAAGAGCAAAAAATATCCAAAAATATTTAGACAGTATAAAGAGCCCCTGAGACAAATTCAAGTGTATCAATATTCACATTATGGGGGTGGGGGGGAGTGCCAGAGGAGAAGAGAGATAGCAGGGTATTGAAATCCTATTTGAATAAATAATGACAGAAAACTTCCCCAACATGATGAAAGAAATGGACTTACAAGTCCAGGAAGCACAGAGTCCAAAACAAGAGGAACCCAAAGAGGTCCACACCAAGACACATCATAATTAAAATGCCAATGGTTAAAGATAAAGAGAATTTTAAAGGCAGCAAGAGAAAAGCAATTAGTTACTTACAAGGGAGAGCCCATACAATTGTCAGCTGATTTCTCAACATAAACTTTGCAGGCCAGAAGGGAGTGACAAGAAATAGTCCAAGTGATAAAAAGCAAGAATCTACAACCAAGATTACTCTACCCAGCAAAGCTCTCATTTAGAATTGAAGGTCAGATAAAGAGCTTCACAGATAAGAGAAAGCTAAAGGAGTTCATCACCACCAAACCAGTATTTCATAAAATGTTGAAGGGTATACTTTAACAAATATATTTTATTGACTTCAGAGGGGAAGGGAGAGGGAGAGAGATATAGAAACATCAATGATGAGAGAGAATCACTGATTGGCTGCTTCCTGTACACCCCCTACTGGGTATCGAGCCCGCAACCTGGGCATGTGCCTTTGATCAGAATCGAACCTGGGACCCTTCACTCCACAGGTCAATGCTCTATCCCCTGATTCAAACTGGCTAGGGCTAAAGGGTTGTTGTTTTTTTAAGAAGAAGAAAAATATGAGTAATAAAATTGCAATAAATACATATCTGTCAGCAATTGAATCTAAAAATCAAAATAAAGGAACAAGGAATCTAATCAACAAAATAAACTGGTGAATAGAATAGAACCAGAGGCATGAAAACAGTTTTTTTTTAATAAGATGGCAACCAGCAAGGAGGGAGGGAGGGAGAGTGTGTGAGAGAGTGAGGGAGTGATAGAGGAGTGTGTGGGCGTGTGTGGTGTGTGTGTGTGTGTGTGTGTGTGTGTGTGTGAGCTAGGGACAATGAGATCCTGCAGGACTTTTGGGGGGCTGCCAGACTGGGCAGTCTTAGACTGTGAAACCCCGATGCCACCAAAAACACTCTGGGGCATGCAGCGCTGGCACAGAAATCACACCATCTTGAAAAGCAGAACTTCTTGTGACTAGATTCCTAGCCTCATCACCACCCAATCTG
The DNA here is from genome assembly GCF_000412655.1 of Myotis brandtii. Taxonomy (NCBI): domain Eukaryota; kingdom Metazoa; phylum Chordata; class Mammalia; order Chiroptera; family Vespertilionidae; genus Myotis; species Myotis brandtii. The sequence continues at coordinate 902,110 of NW_005357451.1, read as the reverse complement.
GTCTTAGATGCAAACCTGGACCCTACAGCCACTTGGGCCAAAGATCTGCTACCACAGCTGCAGACCCATGGACACCAAGACTCCAGACTTTCTGGCTGCAGATTTATGTGACTCAGAGCCCAACCCCCGCCCCACCGACTTGCTGCAGTGGCATAGGACCTGCTAGATCTGCTCCGCATGAGCAGGCCTCCTGTAGACACAGGGCGGCTGTGCAACTTAACTTTGACTCTGGACGCGCGCACACAGGAAGTCCATTTCTCACAGCAGGCGACCAGGCCTCCCACTGAAACAGGGTGGCTGTGCTACCTGACGTTGACTCTGGGCGCGTGGACCCGGGGAGTCTGTTTCCTACAGCGTGTGCTGACCAGGCCTCCCACCGACACAGGGTGCCTGTGCAACCTGGCCCCCCAAGCAGACCAGGGACCCTGATTCTCCACAGAAGAGGCTGCACTGAGCACCAGTGACTTCACTCTTGGTGAGCACACGTGGGGACTCTGTTTCTCATTGTGTATGCATGGGAACCCTGATTCTCAGTGCTCGCACATTGAGCACCAATGATTATAATTCTTGGTGCACAGGCACACAGGGACCCTGATTCTCGGCGCGAGACCGCACTGAGCGACAGAGACTCCGATACTGGATTCTCAGCACGTGCACACGGGAACTCTGACTACTGGTGCACGCAATGAAGCTCTGATTTTCGGTGCACGCCCATGGGGACTCTTTCTCAGCACTGCACATGCGGGGCCCCTGATTCTAGGTGTATGCATGAGGCCGCACTGAATGCCAGTGACGCTGATTCTTGGCGCGCGTGGCTCCCACTGACACACGGCAACCACATGACTCGGTGTTGTAGCTCTTCAGTGACACTTGGGTGGTGTGACACTCCCACGGCACACAGCTCTGGCCTCTGAAAGAAGGTTCAGCGTTTGGACCTTCTGGTGATAACTAGAATGGGGAGACAACGAAACAATCCCCAGAGGAAAGAAAAAGAGAAATCATCAAGAAAAAAAATAAGTGAAACAGATGCATGCAATATGACAGAAAAAGAATTCAGAGTAATGGTCATACAGTTCATAGACTGGATGGATGAGAAAATCAAAAACCTATGCAAAAATCAGGAAGAAACCAAAAGTGATAGAGGTACAATCAAAAACGCTATGGAAAGTTTCAACAGTAGACTAGAAGAAGTGGAGAGCAGAATTAGTGAGTTAGAAGATAAGGTAGAGAAACAAGCCCAATCTGAACAGCACCTGGAGAAAAAAATTAAAAAGCAGGAGGAGAACCTAAGGGAGCTTTAGAACAACAGAAAACTAAGTAACATATGTACAATAGGGGTGCCAGAAAGACAAGAAGAGCAGCAAGAATTAGAGAAACTATTTGAAGAAATAATGACAGAAAACTTGGGGAAGAAAAAAGGCACACAAGTACAGAGAGTCCCAAGCAAGATGAACCCCAAAAGACCCACACCAAGACATGTCATAATTACAGTGACAAATGTTAATGGCAAAAAGAGAATCTTAAAGGCTGCAAGACAGAGACAGTTACCTACAAAGGATCCCCTATCAGATTATCAAATTATTTCTCAACAGAAACACATCAAGCTAGAAGGGAATGGAAGGAAGTATACAAAGTGATGCAAAGCAAAGGACTGAGTCCAAGAATACTCTATCCAGCAAGACTATTAATAAAAATTGAAGGGGAAATCAGGAGCTTTGCAGACACAAAAAAGTTAAGGGAGTTTATCACTACCAAGCCAGCACTGCAAGAAATGCTAAAGGGAATGCTGTAAAAAGAAGAAATATAAAGGGAAGAAGGAACACACATAAAGTACAGAAATGGCTACAAACAAGTACCTATCAATAATAACATTAAATGTAAATGGATTAAATGCTCCAATCAAAAGACATAAAGTGACTGAATGGATAAGAAAAAATGACCCATATATATGCTGTCTACAGGAGACCCACCTCAGAACAAGGGACTCACACAGACTGAAAGTGAAGGGATGGAAAAACATCTTTTAGGCAAAAGGAAATGAAAAAAAAGTTGGGGTAGCAATACTTATATCTGACAAAATAGACCGCAAAGTGAAGACCATAACAAGAGACAAGGAAGGCCACTTCATAATTCTAAAGGGAACGATACAACAAGAGGATATAACTCTGGTAAACATATATGCACCCAATGCAGGAGCACCCAAATACATAAAAAAAACTTCTGGAAGATATCAGAGGAGAGATTGACAGCAATACAATCATAGTAGGAGACTTTAATACTCCATTAACATCACTGCATAAATCCTCTAGACAAAAAATTAGCAAAGAAACAGTAATCCTAAATGCCTCACTAGATCAGATAGAGTTAATTGACATCTTTAGAACATTCTACCCCAAAACCACAGATATACATTCTTCTCAAGTGCACATGGGATATTTTCAAAGACAGACTGCATATTGGGACACAGGCAAAGTCTCTTCAAATTCAAGATTTAAATCATATCAAGCATCTCCTCTGATCACAATGGCATAAAATTAGAAATCAAATACAATAAAAACAATCACAAAAATTCAAACACTTGGAGGTGGAATAGCATATTATTAAAAATGAGTGGGTCACCCTGACCGGTTTGGCTCAGTGGATAGAGTGTCGGCCTGTGGACTAAAAGGTCCCAGGTTCAACTCCAGTCAAGGGCATGTACCTTGGTTGCGGGCACATCTCCAGTGTGGGGTGTGCAGGAGGCAGCTGATTGATGTTTCTCTCTCATCGATGTTTCTAGCTCTCTATCCCTCTCCCTTTCTCTCTGTAAAAGAATCAATAAAATATATATTAAAAAAATATTTCCTCTAATTAATTCCCTTTTAATGTGCACAAATTTTGTGCACTTGGCCACTAGTCTATAATAATAAAAGCGTAATATGCTAATTAGTAGACCGGACAGCTGAACAACCTTCCAGACGAAGCTGGGGATGCAAGGGCTGAGCCCCTTGCACGGATTTTGTGCATCGGGCCTCTAGTACATCAATAATTGGCACAGATTCCTCACTTTAGTATCATCAGGCCTCTGTTTATTTGGATTATAATCCTTTGTGATTGTTGAGCTAGTAAAATTTTGAGCTTCAATTTTCTGACCTAAGACCATCGGAAAACACATATATAATTACATATTGTTTTTGTGATTAATCACTATGCATTAATTATGTTCAATTTGTAACAATGAAATTGGGGGTCACCGCAACATGAGGAACTGTATTAAAGGGTCATGGTATTAGGAAGGTTAAGAAACACTGACCTAGAAGAAATGGACATATTCCTAAAAAAATACGACTTTCCAAAACTCAACCAGGAGGAATCAAAAATCTGAATAGGCTGATAACTATGGAGGAAATTGAAGCAATAATAAAAATAAAAAATAAAAACTTCGAACAAACAAAAGCCCTGGACCAGACGGCATCAAAGGGGGGTTTTATCAAACATTCAAAGAAGAAATAAAATCTATCTTCCTCAGACTATTCCAAAAAATTAAAGAGGAAGGAACACTTCTCAGCTCTTTCTATGAAGTCAGCATTACCCTAATTTCAAAACCAGATAAAGACAATATAAAGAAAGAGAATTATAGGCCAATATCCCTCTTGAACATACATGCCAAAATTTTCAACAAAATTCTAGCAAATTGAATCCAGGATTATATTAGAAAGATCATGCATTGTGTCCAAGTGGGATTTATTCCAGGGATGCAAGGATGGTACAATATATGCAAATCAATAAAGTGATACACCACATAAACAAATTGAAAGACAAAAATCACATGATCATATCCATAGGTGCTGAAAAAACATATGGAAAAATCTAACTCCCATTTTCGATAAAAACTATCAGCAAAGTGGGAATAGAGAGATCATATCTCAACATAATAAAGGCCATATATGACAAACTTATAGCCAACATCATACTCAATGGGCAAAAACTAAAACCATTTCCCTAGGAACAGGAAAAATACAAGGATGTCTGCTTATATCACTCTTATTCAACATAGTACTGGAAGTGCTAGCCACAGCGATCAGACAATAAGAAAACATAAAAGGCGTCCAAATTGTAAAGGAGGACTAAAACTCTCATTATTGCAAAAGATATGATATTGTACATAGAAAACCCTAAAGACTCCACCAAAAAATTACTAGATTTAATAAATGTAGCAGGATACAAAACTAATACACAGAAATGGATGACATTTTTATATAACAATAATGAAATTCTCAGAAAGAGAAACTAATCAAACAATCCCATTTAATATTGCAACAAAAATTTTAAGATACTTAGAAATAAACTTATCCAAGGAGGTGAAAGTCTCGAACTCAGAAAACTACAGGACATTGAAAAAAGAGATAGAGGGAGATATAAACAAGTAGAAGAATATACTGTGTTCATGGATTGGTGAAATTAACATTATTAAAATATCCATGCTACCCAAAGCAATCTACAGATTCAATGCAATCCCTATTAAAATTCCAATGGCATTTTTCACAGAACTAGAATAAATACTCCAAAAATGTATATGCAACCAAAAAAGACCCTGAATAGCTGCAGCAATCTTGAGAAAGAACAAAGTTGGAGGGATCACAATACCAGATATTAATTTATACCACAATGCCACTGTAATCCAAACACCCTGATACTGGCAAAAGAAGGTTCATATAGATCAGTGGAACAGAATAGATCCCAGAAGTTGACCCAAGCCATTATGCTCAAATACTCAACAAGGGATACAAAAGCATACAATGGAGTCAACACAGTCTCTTCAGGAAATGGTGTTGGGAAAATTGGACAGATACATGCAAAAAAAATGAAACTAGACCACCAACTTACACAATACACAAGAATAAACTCAAAATGGATAAAATACTTAAATGTAAGTCATGAAACCATAACAATCCAAGAAGAAACCATAGACATCAAAATCTCAGACATGTCTCTTAGCAATTTGTATACATCTCCTAGGACAATGGAAACTAAGGAGAAAATAAACAACTTGGACCACATCAAAATAAAAAGCTTATGCACAACAAAAGAACTGTCAACAAAATGAAAAGCGATCCCACTCCATGGGCGAACATACATATGATAAAAGTTTAATATCCAAAATATATAAGGAATTCATACAACTTAATAAAAGAAGACAAACAATCCAATTAAAAATGGGCAAAGGACCTAAATAGTAGACACTTCTGGCCAAGAGACATATGAAAAAATGCTCAAAGTCACTAATCATCAGAGAGATGTAAATTAAAATGACAATGAGGTGTCACCTCACACCTATCAGAATAGCTATCATCAAAAATTCAACAAATGACAAGTGCTGGTGAGGAGGTCGAGAAAAGGGAACCCTAATATACTGTTTGTGGGAATGCAGACTGATGCAGCCATTATGGAAAACAGAATGGAGTTTCCTCAAAAAATTAAATATGGAATTGGCATTTACCCCAGTGATCCCACTTCTAGGAATATATCCTAAGAAACCTGAAACACCAATCAGAAAGAATGTATGCACACCTATGCTCATAATGGCACAATTTACAACAGCTAAGATATGGAAACAACCCAAGTGCCCATCAGCAGATAGTGGATAAAAGAAACCTGGGTACATTTTCTAGTATACCATGGAATACTATGCAGCAGTGAAAAAGAAGGATCTCTTACCCACTGATACTGCATGGAGGGACCTGAAGAGTGTTGTGCTAAGCAAAATAAGCCAGTTAGAGAATGACAAGTATCACTCACATGTGGAATCTAATAAATAAAATAGATCCAATGCCAGGAATTCCCACAAGAGGTCACAGAATGCATGGAATTCACAACAACCACACCTTTGAAAAGCTGACACTATCAAACCCAAAGCTAACACATTTGAAAGGATAAAGTTGGTGGTGCACAGGCAGGCTAAATAGCCATCTCAGATGGTGATTAAAGAAAATTTAATTTACTTAAGGGAAGGTTTTGGGGGGTTGGGATATCCAAAAGGAAGGGCTACACAGCACCAAGCCAAAGGGTATTGAGTTCATGATGGCAGCAAAAATATACTTAGGACAGTAAAACAAAGAAGGGCATAGAAGAAGCATCAGGAAAGCTTAGGCTGGGCTGCTTTGGCTCACTGAGAAGTCAGAGAAAAGGGGCCTTGGAGACTGGTTCAGGGGGTTAGCCACTCCCTCTCCCCTCCCCGCCTCTATCCCCCTTACTCTTTACTCTTTCTCTAAAGCAGCGGTTCTCAACCTGTGGGTCGCGACCCCTTTGGTGTTCGAACGACCCTTTCACAGGGGTCGCCTAAGACCATCCTGCATATCAGGTATTTACATTACGATTCATAACAGTAGCAACATTACAGTTATGAAGTAGCAACGAAAATAATTTTATGGTTGGGTCACAACATGAGGAACTGTATTTAAAGGGCCAGAAGGTTGAGAACCACTGCCTTAGAGGTTAGGGGATGCATGCCTGTGGGGGAATGACACAGACACACACTGAGTCCTTTGTTGTCTCAGGGGAGGGTCTCAGTAGAATATTCATCAGCTTTCCAGGTGTGCTCTTTCAAGGTCCTGGTCTCCACTGATTGGTTGGTGCCAGGGCAGGGGGTCATTAGTTAATGTAGCTGTTCCTGAGGCAACCAAGGTGCCACTTGTCTGGTTTTGCTGATTTTCTGGGCCTGGAGCTGAAATACAACTGAGCCCTAGATGTTATCTTTAGAGAGAAAAAGGTCAGGGGGTCTAAACTGCCTGACCAGTGATATGCCAGGGGTGGATAGGTTACCCTGGGGGTGACATTCTTGTTTTCCCAGTTTTGCCCCTTGCTAAGCATCTGGGGCTTTCTGCCCTGATAAGTTTCTGTGCCTGGCCCATCGTCCTTGCTCTGGGGGTCTAACAATTTTCCTAGTTCATCTTTTGTTCTCTCTGATGCAAAAAACTATCAGCTGAGTTCACAGTATCCAAAGAAGAAGAAATAGTCTGGTATTTCTCCAAGTGTTTGAGATTCCATGGTAGGAGCTCAAGGGGATATCCTTTATAAGGATCCTCTTTAGAACAAACCAAACTATACAGGGAGGAGACAAAGCGAGCAAGAGTGTTAAGGCTGGCAAGGGAGAAAGGACAACAAGGGCATTCATACCCAATCAAAAGACCTGATTAAGCTCAAGGAAGGAAGCAGCTCATTTTATAAACAGAGGAACCAGAATTATGAGAATAAAAGGCTTCTGTGGGAAGGAAATATCTAGTGAAGCATAAATACAATTATTTTATGACAAGTTTTATCATCTGAACTATTCCATGGTAAAGAAATTTTATGAAAATGGATTCATACATTTCTAGCAGTCATATTAACAATGTAAAAGCTAGCACCCATTTTTTTCAACAGTGAATAAGTGAAGTTACAATAAGAAATGTCCAAACTCAGCAAGACTAAATGGTATTGTACTTGCTCAGTCCTTTACTTCCCTCTATTTCTATTTCCTCAAAACTTTCTTTGAATCTAGTGTATTTTGAGGATACTTGTTCAGGTGTTTTAGGGGGTTGTTTTGGTTTGTGTTAGTGCAGGGCAATGAGCAAGGGAGTAAATGTTACTTAAAAGCAAGATCAAAGAAATTCTGTGAAGTAAGTTCCTGTAAGGCAAATACCACTGTTCCAGTGAAAAGGAGTTCTTTTGCGGTGTTGTGAGAAAAGAATTTCAAAGGCACAGGTGTGGAGAAATTTAAAGGTGATGGCAATATAGTTTTGTGAGTTAAGAACCTAGAGTCCTGTTGATCCTCCATATATCTTCTTCGTCCAGGTAAAGAATAAAGCATCATTTAAACTATCCAAACCAAATTTCTAACATTTCCCGTGCCTGGATGGGACCCTCTTCCCAGCCAATTATATTAAAGTTTCATGCCCTCTATCCAATCTCATTAGCTTTCCAGTTGTTCCCAGGCCAGATCCTGCCCCTCTATTTTGTCACCCTGACTTTCATTGTGCATGTCCCAAAGTTCCATCACATTACGTAGTTTCTATTGCTCATGTACCCAGCAGAGGAATTTCTTCCTCTCCCTCTGCACAGGGCCTTTAGCACCCTTGGGGAGATTTTCCTGTCCGTTCCAAGTTTTCTGGAATGTGTGAATGAGTCTGTTTACCAGTAAACTTAGATGGAATGCTTTCCTACTACTTGCTTTGGCTTCCCACTTTATTAGGATTATTTAGTTCCCTTTTGCTTTGTTCCTTATATTAACAACTAGCTATCTTCCTTATATTAGTAACTAGCTACCTATGCTGGCACCAATCATTTAGTTCTTAGGCATGTATGCAATAATTTTTATTTCAAGCAGATCAGAGTCCTGCAGCAGCCAGAATGCTGTGTACTTTCCATTCAGGCTCCTGTTCCTGATGGCGGGCCCCATGGCAGCCTTTGGCCCTGGGAACAACGAGCCAGAAGCCAGAAACAAACTACTCTCCCAGCTTCTCACTTTGTTCTTAGCAGGTGAGTTGGCTTGGACCAATGGAGGATTAAGTCCCGAGGTGGTAAAGACCGCCTGCTTTTATTGATTATCACCCTCTGAGGATTTCAGAAGGCTTCTGGGGCATAACCCATTAGCCAGGTCCTTCCAATAACACCCTCTCACTCTCTAATGCAAATGTGACAAGGTAATCCAACTCAAAAAAATTAGCCTGCCTTCCAATCCAAGTCTTAACCCTAACCTACCACATTACCCTGTGTAGGCACTGCTATTTATAAAATATAGTTAACTAATATTTATTTATTTTTGTGCAAGATGTCAGTTTGCCTTCGGATATAACTTTCTTTTAAAATACCTTAAACTACTTCCAAAGGGCATGAGGGCAACTTTCTGAGTGCTATTAATGTTCTATTTCTTAATCTGGCTACTGGTTACAAAAGCACGTTCATTTTGTGACTACTAATAGAACTGCATACTTATGTTTTCTGAGTTTACATATTTCAATAAAAAGTTTTAAATACTTAAAAAACAAACAAACAGAAAGGCTGCTTAGCAGTGGTTAATAGCTGTAGTTAGGAAGGCCCAGGTTAGAATTTTAGCTCTGCTACTTACCAGTTATGAAACCTTGGGCAAGACTTTTAACTTCTCTTAGCCTCATTTGGCCCAACTATAAGTGGGAATAACAACCACAACAAAAAAAAAATGTTACTTCTTTTGAAGAGGTTCATTGTGAGAATTAAATGAGAAAATAGAAATAATTACTAGTAGGGTGCCTGGTATAAACACTAAATAAATGGTAGTTAATTTTGTGGCAGGATCAAATTCTGAGATAACTAACTTTTCTGCTTCTGTGAGAACTTCCACCTACTGAATTGTTGGTTTTCAAAATATCTGGAGACATATTTTGCCCAAAGGAATGAGGCCACAAAGGTACCCCAAGGGAACAAAGTTATCTGAGTTTCTAAATAAATTTTTAAAAACTCTTAGAACAGATAATATCTTTGAAAGTCAAGGAATTTTTTAAAAATGAAAGTATAGCTCACATACAATAGTATATTAGTTTTAGGCATACAACATAGTGATGATTCTACATTTACATACCATATGACGTGATCATCATGATAAGTCTAATAACCATCTCTCACTGCACAAAGTTATTACAATATTTTTACTATATTCCCTATGCTTTGCATTATATCTCTGTGTTTTACTTATTTTACACCTGGAGTTTGTACCTCTTATTTCCCTACACCTTTTCCCACTACTGCTAGGTCTGATCAAATAATTGAATTGATACTCCCTCCCCTGGAATTGATCTTTAAGCCACTTCACAATGGACATTCCCTTTTACTCAGACCATATTCCACTTGCTAGGACCACATTCCGCTTGCTAAGACCATTTTCTCTCCCCTCTGGACTTTCCCAGAATCTAGACCTGCACATAGAATTCTCTGCCCAGAAAAAGCCCACCTAGAGTCCTTTAAAAACCTCTGACTCCCTGTCTTTGGGTGCTGGTACCATTTTGGGGCCCAGCCCATAAGGTATCCAGATGACCTAATCCTATCTAATAAAAGAGTAATATGCAAATTGACCATCATTCCAATACACAAGATGGCCACCCCCATGTGGACACAAGATGGCTGCCACAAGGTGGCCAGCAGGGGACGGGAGTTGGGAGGGACCAGGCCTGAAAGGGGGGGAAGTTGGGGGTGATCAGGCCTGCAGGGGAGGACAATTAGGGGCAACCAGGCCAGCAGGGGAGGGCGGTTAGGGGCAATCGGGCCAGCAGGGGAGCAGCTAGGCGTCAATCAGGCTGGCAGGGGAGTGGTTAGGGGGTGATCAGGCTGGCAGGCAGAAGCGGTTAGGGGCAATCAGGCAGGCAGGCAGGTGAGCAGTTGGGAGCCAGCAGTCCCGAATTGTGAGAGGGATGTCCAACTGCCGGTTTAGGCCCGATCCTGGACATCCTTCGAGGGGTTCCAGATTGGAAATGGTGCAGGCTGGGCTGAGGGACACCCCCTCTCCATGCATGAATTTTGTACACTGGGCCTCTAGTAAATTTATAATCCCTTACCACTTTGGCCTTGTGCATTTCTCCTTCAGTGACCCTAATAACTACCCACTCTACTATTCTCTGTACCTGTGAGTTTTTTTGTTTGGTTTGGTTTGGTTCATTCATTTGTTTTGTTTTAGATTCCACATATAAAATAACTCATGTGGCATTTATCTTTCTCTGCATGACATATTTCATTTGGCATAATACCCTCTAGGTTCATCTAAGTTATTGCAAATGACAAGATTTCATTCTTTTTATTGCTGAAAAACAGTCCATTGTCCATTGTGTGTATGTGTGTGTGTGTGTGTATATA
>NW_005357451.1:889182-890677 GCF_000412655.1 Myotis brandtii | reverse complement strand
ATATATATTAATTTTAATTTTCTTCAGATAAAACCCAGAAGTGGAATTACTGGAGTGTATGATAGTTCTAGTTTTAATTTTTAAAAGAATCTCCATACTGTTTTCAATAGTGGCTGCACCAATCAACAAAACAAAAAGACAACCTACTGAATGGGAGAATATATTTGCAAATGACATATCTGTTAAGGGGTTAATGTCCCAAATATGTAAAGAACACATACAACTCAACATAAGAAAAAGCAATCTCTTTAAAACAAAAAAAGAGAGTAGAGAACCTGAATAGATATTTCTCCAAAAAAGATATACAGATGGCCAACAGACATATGAAAAGATGATACCATATGATTTCACTTACATGTGGAATATAATGAACAAAATAAACAAACTAAAGAAAATAGAAACAGACTCATAGATACAAAGAACACACTGACAGCTGTGTTTTAATAAGCCCTCCAAGTAATTCTAATGCAGGCACAAGTTTGAGATATACTGGCATATAGTATTAGTATAGATTTGGGAAGCCTACATAATGAAGTTAGAACTAGATTTTCCACCCAAAATGACCCAAAGCCAATTGGTGAGGAGCAAAGAGAAAATTAGGCCGCCATAATAAAATACCACAGACTGTGTGGTTTAAGCACGAGGTATTTATTTTGTCACAGTTCTAGAGGCTGGAAAGTGTAAGATCAAGGTTCCAGCATGGTCTAATTTCTGGTGAGGACTCTCTTACTGGTTTGTAGACAGTGGCTTTGTTCTCCCATGGCCACTGGTTTGTAGACAGTGGCTTTGTTCTCCCATGGCCACTGGTTTGTAGACAGTGGCTTTGTTCTCCCATGGCCTCAAATTGCAAGGGTAGGGGAGAGAGTGAGCTCTCTGGTATCTCTTCTTATAAGGACACTTATTCTATTGGATCAGGGCACCAACCTTATGACCTCATTTAACCTTAATTATCTCCATCAAGGCCCTATCATCAAATAAAATCACATTCAGAGTTGGGGCTTCAACATATGAACTTCGGGGGGAACACAAACATTCAGTCTTTATCAGGAGTTTAACAAATGAATCATTGGTCTAGGACAGTGGTCGGCAAACCACAGCTCACAAGCCACATGCGGCTCTTTGGCCCCTTGAGTGTGGCTCTTCCACAAAATACCACGTGCGGGCGCACACGTACAGTGTGATTGAAACTTTGTGGCCCATGTGCAGAAGTCGGTTTTCAGCCTGGGAGAGTCTATTTTGAAGAAGTGGTTTGGAAGTGGGAGGTGTCGGTCAAGCGACGGAGATGCGGTGCAGGTGGGCCGCAGGATACGCAGCGCGCGGGGGAGGCGCACGTGATTCATGCAGGAGTTGAGTGAGCCAGTCAGTCAGCAGTCTCAGTGCAGTGGTTAGTGATAGTCGCGTCCGCAAATCGCGCGAGGGTGACAAAAGTACCTACTTGAAGCATAAAGTTACCTGTATTTTTCCAACCAGCTGCAAATCCTACAGGTATTTTTGT
>NW_005357451.1:879970-884413 GCF_000412655.1 Myotis brandtii | reverse complement strand
GACTTAAAACTTTAAGTAAAGTTTATTAAGTTAATTTTAGGGAACGTTGTGGAGTGAAAGAAGATGTAGTGTCGAGGATTGAGAAAGGTATGTTGAGATGGTTTGGACATATAGAGAGGATGAACGAAAGGAGATAGACGAAACAAGTATACAAGATGAGTGTGGATGGGAGAGTTGGAAGGGGTCGACCTCAGCGAACGTACCTCAATCAGATTGAGGACGTTTTTAGCAAAGGCCAGCTTAGGAGTACCCTAATTAAGTTAATAACAATGTACCTACCTATATAGTTTTAGGTTTAAAAAATTTAGCCCTCAAAAGAAATTTCAATCGTTGTACTGTTGATATTTGGCTCTGTTGACTAATGACTTTGCCGACCACTGGTCTAGGACAAGAGGTTGTCTGCCCTATCTCCCCCTTCTTTGTTAAAACCTGGCTGGGGGTGTTGGTGGAGGGAGTGGAGTAAGATAGAAAAAAATGTATTTGGGAGAGTGGAGGAATCAGATCACGGCTTTCCAAGATGTAGCCCAGCAGGATTGCAAGTCTTGTAGAGAGGCCTCAGGTACAGTATGGCACAGGCTCATTAGAGTAATAATGACTGTGAAATATCTTAGCAGATTGGCCAAAGACTGTCAAATGACAAAACTAAAACAATTTAGTAATGAGTTTGATGTCTTTTAATTAAGGGAAAATAATCTAAAAATTAGGGGAATTCAGTGCCTCACAAGCAGTGGAACAAAGTTCTTGTGGGATTTGGGGCAAAAACATGTTTATATAGCACTAGAAGAGGCAGCATAAAAACAGGGCATAATTGGCAAGGAGGTTGGGGATTTCCTTGTAAGGCTAACAGCGGTTCTCAACCTGTGGGTCGCGACCCCTTTGGCGGTCGAACGACCCTTTCACAGGGGTTGCCTAAGACCATCCTGCATATCAGATATTTACATTATGATTCATAACAGTAGCAACATTGCAGTTATGAAGTAGCAATGAAAATAATTTTATGGTTGGGTCACAACATGAGGAACTGTATTTAAAGGGCCAGAAGGTTGAGAACCACTAGGCTAGCAGGTCCTGTTTTCCAGGGCAAGGTAAGCCAGCTAAGTTGGAGGATTGTGATTTATGTATGTTAAAGTTCCCTTAACAGGCGTTTCCTAGAAGTGCAGGCTGACTTAGGTTTAGATTTGTGACTTGGTCCTAATAACTGAGGTGGCCTCTATTTGGTGGGTCCCAATATATAAATTATCAGGACACAGCTTTTTTTGCTCCTGGAGATAGAGAGAAAGAGACTGAGAGTTCATATGTTTTACTCATCCAACACATATATACAGGGGACACATAAGGCCTAAGAGGAAGCCACTGAACATGATGGGGCCCCACAGTTGGGAAGAGAAGGATACACCGTGAAGGGGCCTGACAGCAAAATAAAGTGGCACCACCAGCATTCAGATCACAATAGCGAGAAGGGATGTGTGAGCGAATATACCTGAGAATTAATCCCTCAAACTTCTCAGTGGAAGCCGGCATTACAGAGACATACACAGAGAACCAGTTACCCTCCCACAGCATGATAATGTAAGTTCTACCACACCTAGACCTTATAACATATTTCAAGAAAAAGTGAAGAAGGAAGTGAGATGAATACTTAATTTACTATGCTCAAATCCTAAATCAAAAGAGTTTGGTAAAAACCAGATTACTTTTTATGCTAGTAGGCAAAAGAACTCAGAGGCATAAAAATGAGTCATAGCAAAAAAAATTTGCACACTTGAATTTATGGCTGGAAATGATCAAATGTTAAAATATTATTGCTATTGATAGTAGTAGCATCAGCAGTAGCAGCAACAGAACTCCCCTATACATAAAGGCAAAGAAATTCTGGGCTTCACATGCAATTGAAATGGATGCCACACAAATACATAGAACAAATCACCGGTGGTTTTTGTTAAAAGAATAATAGAATTTGAACATGAAATTGCAACAGTTTCATCTCAGTTTTGCTTCTCACCTGGGACGTGATCAGTAATGTCAGTTTTTTGCTTCATTATTTTTTAGGTTACCAGCCACTATCAGATGCATACACCTGATACAACAAACACATTTGTTATTTTCTAGTCATATATATATTTTTTCTAGTCATAAATTATGTATATAATTTATGTAACTTAATGAAAGAGCATCATATAGTGTAATGATTTCTAAGACATTAGGTTTTAGTTCTCAACCATATCATAAAATGCATCAGCATTCTTTAGTCTTGTTCAATCTCCTTTGAAGGCCTTCCAAGGCTTACCAAGCCTTTACAATTTTGGGTGTGAAGTCATTTTGGACTTAATCTCAGCCCATAGTCCAAGCTACTGAAGACTTGATTGGCCTCTACACATTTATGCTTTATTATTGGCAAAACAACCATCAAAATGGAATAGGAAATTATATTTGGATTTTCTTATTATGAACCAGTTTTTTGAAAAAATTATTTGGAAATAAATTCATAGTTAAAGATAAGCAAAATAATAAAATAAAAATAATACAAAGGATACCTGGATACCCTTTACTCAGATTTATCTATTGTTAATATTTTACGCCTTTTGTTTTATGTTCGCATGCTCTCTCTCAATAGATAAATTGGTAGATATACATATAGATAGCTTAATATTTTGATCCATTCAAGTGTAAGTCATATGCACCATGGTAATAAAACTATGTACTATACTTTCATCTAATGTATATTTCAAATTCCAATTTTGCCAATTGACCCCAAAGTGTCCTTTATAACATTGCTTCTCTCTAATTGAAGCTTCAGTCTTATGTGTAATATCATATACAGTTGTGATATTTTATTATGCTCCTTTAATCTAAAAGTTGCACAGCCTTTTTTATTTTTTACTTTTGATCATGTAGTCAAGGTGTTGCCTGATTTCTCCCTGATATAATTACTATTTTTCTCCCGTCACTATTAAGCAGTCTGTGGGGAATCACTTTAAGACCATGCACATATCCTACATCCTACTCTTTATCATAATTTCTCACGAGATCTAGCTTCCATTGATGATTTTTTTTTTACAGTGAAACATTTTTATATTTAGAATTAGCCAATGAACTCAGTGTAGATGATCCCAATTTTGTTGGTAACATCCAAAGCATCATAGTCGAGTGCCAGTCAAATATATGCCCTTTTCTCTCCATCAGGCCTGAGTAGGGTGTTGACCTTGGTTATGTCAATGTCACAGAGCTTCTTCACAGCTGTTTGATCTGGTACTTGTTGGTCATGGCGTCCGCAATGAAAATGTGTATTGCTATCTTCTATCTTCTTCATTGCTGACTCAGTAGTCAAAGGGAACTTGATGATGGCTTAGTGGTCAGCTCCTTTCTCCTGGGAGGGGGGCAATCTTCTCAGGATATTTGGGCTGCTTTTTAAGCCACAGTGTCTTGGGCCTTCAAAAGGCGGGTAATGTGCAGACCTTTTTATGTGGATGTGAATGCCTTTCAGCATTGATTTCTTTGCCTTCAAAGTTTTGGCTTTGGCTTTGGGTGGGGCAGGGGCTTCCTTCTTCACTTTCAGTGCTATCTTTGTGAAAAGGATCCATTGATGATTCTTGCATAATCCAAACTTTACTATGACTGTTGTAAAATTATTTTTCAGCTACAATACTCCCTCTACATTAACCAGTTAATCCTCAACATTCTACTTTAAGAAAGAGTCCTGCCCTAGCCAATTTGGCTCAGTGGAGAGTGTCGGCCTGTGGACTGAAGGGTCCCGGGTTTGATTCCAGTCAAGGGCACATGCATAGGTTGCAGGCTCAATTCCCAGTAGGGGGTGTGCAGGAGGCAGCCAATCAGTGATTATTCTCTCTCATCATTGATATTTCTATCTCTATGTTCTTCTCCCTTCCTCTCTGAAATCAATAAAAATATATTGTAAAAAAAAGAAAGAGTGAGCTCCGGAAAATGGCGACCAGCAGGAAGGTAGGGAGGGAGAGAGTGTGAGAGTGCAAGGAAGTGATAGAGGAGTGTGTGGACGTGTGTGGTGTGTGTGTATGAGCTAGGGACAGTTAGATTCTGCAGGTCTTCTGAGGGGCTGCTAAACCCGGCAGTCTTAGGCGGCGGAGTCCCGCTCCCGGCGCGGACACTCCTGGGCGGCCAGCACAGGCACAGCGACCACGCCATCTTGGGAAACAGAGCTGCTTGAGACTAGGATCCTGGCCTCAGCACCACCCAGTCTGATCTCAGACGCATACCAGGACCCTGCAGCCACTGGGGACAGAGACCTGCGACCACAGCTACAGACCTGCGGACACCAAAAGTGCGGAGATCCCCGCGGCAGATCCGTGAGTAACAGAGCCCATCCCCCCTTCCCGCAGGCTCGCGGGCAGCGCCAGAGTAACTAACTGATAGACCTGCCCCTTGCCGGGGCCTCAGCGCTGCAGGAACTTTGGCCTGGAAGTGCGC
>NW_005357451.1:870075-875166 GCF_000412655.1 Myotis brandtii | reverse complement strand
TAAGAGATCAACCAAAGGACTTGTATGCATGCATATAAGCATAACTAATGGACACAGACACTGGGGGGTAGGGGAGGCCAGGGGATTTTCAAGGGCGGGGGAAAAAAAGGAGAAACATGTAATACTCTTTGTAATAATTTAAGCAATTAAAAAAAAAAGAAAAAAAAATCCTATATAATAAAAGGGCAATATGCATATAGACTGAAAAAAAAAAAAAGAAAGAGTCCTTATCCCATTTTTATTTATATACTTATTATTTTCAGTTGAACTCATGACTCAGTAGTCAGAGGAAACTTGATGATGGCTTAGTGGTCAGCTCCTTTTTCCTGGGAGGGGGGCACTCAGGATATTTGGGCTGCTTATTTTCAGTTGAACTCATGAAAACTTATTTTTATCAATGTTTTACTTAATTAGATAATTGTCTCAAATTTGGCCAGTGCCTAGTGACACACTCACAATAAAATAAAAATATACTATATAATAAAGAGCTAATATGCAAATGGTAGTCACACCCTCACACCATCACGCCATAACGGCTCAGACACTCAACACTGGGGAGAGAGGAATGGGGACCATCCAGGCATAAATGAGCTCGTGAGAGAGGAATGGGGACCAACCAGGCTTCAGCCTGGGAGAAGGACAAACCACCTGCCCTGTGGTCCCAGGTGCCAGCAGCTGCACCTGTGCCTGCAGCCCTCTAGAGGGACAAGCTGCACATCTCGTCCCAGGAGCCAGTACCTGTTGCTGTGGCCCGGACGAAGCTGTCTGCCCATGGTCCCCTGTGGCTGCAGTTGACCCGGGCGAAGCTGGCCCAGGTCCTGGGGTGCCTATGGCCAGCCAGAGGGAGGGAATCCTGGGTCCCAGGTGTGGGGCTTGGCAGAGGTGGTTAGGGGTGATCAGGCAAGCAGGCAGAGGGGTTAGGGACAATCAGGCAGGCAGGCAGGCAAGCAGTTAGGAGCCAGCAGTTCCAGATTGCAAGAGGTACTCAGACATGCCCTGAGGGGTCCCGGATTGGAGAGGGTGCAGGCCAAGCTGAGGGACGCCCCCCCCTGCACAAATTTCTTGCACCGGGCCTCTAGGTGTTATTACAATTTTGGTATAACACGATGTTCCATGTTTATTTTGTTTCTACCCCACCATAGCCCTAAAATCAGCCATTTTCCCAAATATCTCTGAGAAACCATGTTTTGTTGCTGTAATTGTTGTTACATGTTTTGAGAGAGTCTTAAGGCCTCAGGATTTACTCATTGTATTGTCAAAACATTTTCTTCCATCTTGTCACATTTTAATAACATTTCTGTAAGAATAAGTCTCTCCTGCTAAGAGGGAAGAGACATTAACTTTGAAATTTCCCACTAAAAACTTTTCTTTTCACTACATTACATAGACCTGAGTTAGTACCGTATCTAATTTGTAGTTGCAAGATTGTTTGTGTCAAAACAGACCAAGAGTTAGCCTGGCTGGGTTGCTCAGTTGGTTGGAATGTCATCCATAAACCAGAAGGTTGTGGGTATGATTCCCAGTTAGGGCACATACCTAGGTTGTGGGTTTGATCTCTGGTCAAGGTGCATATGGGAGGCACCCAATTGATCTTTCTCTCTCACATCAATGCTTCTCTCTCTCTCTCTCTCTCTCTCTCTCTCTCTCTCTCTCAAAATCAATAAAAAAAACATACTTTGGGGTGAGGATTAAAAAAATAAAAAAATAGACAAAGTATCTATTCTACTTTCAGTTTGACTACCTGTATAGTTTCATGCCTATTGAATATAATTAAACATATATATTCAGCAATGTACAAAATGCAAGAACACAGGAGCTGAATTAAACTATTTCCTGTTTTCTGCAAACTATAAAGGATAAGTTTTAAATTCTTGGAAGGAAAGAAGACAAAAGCAAATGAGAGACTTTACTTTCTAATGTTTACATATCTTTTTCAGTTCAACCCTTACACAAATAAATAAATGAGTAACCTGAATATTTTGTGGTACTGCCTGAAGCTCCAGGTGTATTGTACATAATGGTACTGGAAGAAAAAGACTTGTTACAAGCCAAAGCCCTAGTCAAGTAAAGATTCTGTATAAAATCACTTGGTTATAGCAAACTCTTTTTCCTGGAGCAATCTAATAGGAGGTGAGGATGGTAGCACATCACTTATAGGAAGGCAGAACAAGTGTGATTTGGTTGATGAAGTGCCCTAACCATAGCATTTCTGGCTCTAAGAATAGTCCAGCTAACAATAACTATCACTTCTGAAGCTATGAGAAGCTGAGAAAATGAATATGAGCTCTTTGCCACATAGAGATGAGGAAGTTCCACTTCTAGGGAAACATTTTTCTCTGTCTGGGAAGAGAATTGCTAGGCTATTCAGAAAGCAATGAAAAAGGGAAGGTTTGAAAGTTGCATGCACACTGACGTGTGCTCTGGCAATGTCCAGCCTTTTTTAATCTTAGAGTTGAGTGCAGTGTCATTCACATGAAATTAAAATTTCAAAGAATTAATTAGCTATGTGGTAGAGAGTGTGTTTCAATCAAAAAAGATTATTGCCATCTGGTTGAGAACATTTTCATTATAAATTTCTATTTTTTGGTTCAGGACTTTTTGTGTAAAACCATGCAAGATGGAATTCATAAGGAAAAAAAAGCCCTGCAGCATTTGAAGTTGTTGTTTCTCATGATACCAACATCTTCTTTTTACCTATGAGAGACAGCAATATGTCTCAAAGCAACTTCAAACCTAAGAAGTTATACCTTATGCAAACCAAATCTAAGAAATAACATCAGCATTAACTAGAATATTCAATTGTGACATTGCATCTACTATAGAGGCCCTGAATGATTATGGAAGTCTAGTAGCTGGTTCTCTGCAGCTCTGCATGAGACGTGTTCTGCATTAATTTCCAGAATAAATTATATTTGTTCAGGATGAAAAAAATTAACCCTCATCATTTTATTCCTTGGAGCATTGTTTAAACAACTATGTCCTAGGTAGGGTCTGACTTAGAAACTGGCATAGTAAAAAACAAATCCTTCATGGCAAGATTCATGGACATCTATCATATGAATTGACATTTCATAACTACAGACTGCTTTGGGGCCCTACAGCATTTCCAACTACCTGCTGAGTGTCTCCATGTAAATGCTTCACAGATACCTCACCTTACCTTAGTAAGTCCAAAAATGAGTTTTTCTTCCCACTGAAGCCTACTTATCCTTCTGACATCCTCCTGGCCTAGTAGTGAGCTTCAATATCTCAGTTCATCTTAGATTTTGCTTTTAATCTCACATTTAGTCAGAATACACATTTTGGGTATTCGTCCTTTGTAGTGTCTCTAGCATTTAACTCATGCTTTCAGTCTCCATTGCCATTAACTTGGCTTAGATATTACTTCATCTGTAAATAAATGCCACTCCCAAATACAGATTCCATATCCACTCACTCCTGCGCCCCAGGAGGAAAGCTCTTGGATTGATACCCCTTTTTATCCTCCACCAAACTCACAGGAAGCTAAAATATTATGAAAGTCCCCATGGAAATATAGATCATGCTTTCATGCTTCCTATAGTACACGGTGATATTAGGTTATTGCCTCTGGGAAGAAAGGCCAGAAGACTGTCTCCCAAGAGGTCCACAGGATGGTGTTCTTGGTGTGTCAGATGAGGATTCTCTGTTTCCTACATTCAACTATTTTCTATTCTCTTCCCTAAGTAACGAATGAGTCTATTCAAGTTATACAAAAAGTTAAGCTTGCTACATGATCAATATTAAAGAAAGATTATATTGTCTTAAAGATGGTCCACTCTGAAGAATCCAAAAGATGTAAGACTACTCTCTCAGTGAACTATAAGGAGCCCTATTAACACACAGGAAGTCTGATTCTGTCAGTTATATTTGGGCTGAGGGACCCCCCCCTTCCCTGCCCCCGAGTGCACAAATTTTTGTGCACCGGGCCCCTAGTGGTTTTATAATTGATCACAACTTCCCCCTTATGGTTATCTGATGACTAAAATGTTCCAAATTTTATTTAATAAAATTTACTTAAGTATAAGTTATAAGAGCTCAATAACTAAGTACCATATTATAATTAGTATGAATATACTTTGAAATCAATTTATAATCAAGTCACCTCAGGCTGAAAGGGACAACGCCCCACCCCCCCCAAAAAATAGGTCACTGGGAGCCCATGAAATTTGTTTAAATATTCTACTAATATTGTTGACCACTTTAATTTTTATCTTATTTCTAGAATGATTTTAATAGAGACCAAATATCTGGGCAACTTGTGGCTTAGTCAAGTTGGTACATAAAATTAACCATCACATTACACCAATAAATCTATGCAATCCCAATGGCATTTTATGCAGAAATAGAAAAAAAATCCTAAAATTCATATGGAATTTCAAAAAAACCAACAATTTTCAAAAAGAAGTAAGTTGGAGGTCTCACATTTCTTGATTTCAAAACTCACCACAAAGCTACAGTAATCAAAATAATCTTGTATTGTCACAAACACAGACATATATACCAATGAAAGAGAATAGAGAACCCCAAAATAAACTACCATGTATATGGCACAATGGTGCCAAGACAGAATAGGGAAAGTAGTTTCTTCAACACATGCTGTTAGGAAAACTGTATAGCTACATGCAAATGAATGAACTTGAACACTTCCCTTACATGATAGACAAAAATTAACTCAAAATGGTATAAAAACCTAAACATAAGAGCTAAACATTTAAAACATAAGGAAAAAAATTATGACATTGTAGTTGGGAATTATTTCTTGAATATGACATCGAAAGCATGGGCAATAAAAGAAAAAAATAGACTAATGGTACTACATCAAAAACTTAAAAACTGCTTATCAAAAGAAACAATGGAGTGAAAAGGCAACCTATGGAAGTGGAGAAACTATTTGCAAATCATATCCTATCTAATAATAGACAAATATGGTAATTAACCATACCTCTGACACGCTTCCCATTGGCTAATCAGGGCGATATGCAAATTAACTGCCAACCAAGATGGCGGCCGGCAGCCAGGCAGCTGAAGCGAACAGGAGGCTTGCTTGCTCCAGTGATGGAGGAAGCCAAG
>NW_005357451.1:867764-868882 GCF_000412655.1 Myotis brandtii | reverse complement strand
TAAGGATGTCCAACTGCAGTTTAGGCCTGCTCCTTGCTGGCAAGTGGACATCCCCCGAGGGCTGCCGGGCTGCCAGAGGGATGTCTGATTGCCATCTTAGGCCCAATCCCCCGGGGAGTGGGCCTAAGCCAGAAGGTGGTCATCCCCTGAGGGGTCCCAGACTGCGAGAGGGCACAGGCCGGGCTGAGGGACCCCCCTCCCCCCTGAGTGCACAAATTTTTGTGCACCAGGCCTCTAGTATCTGATAAGGGGTGTGGACAAAAAGGGACCACATGCTAACCTGACTATCTCAGGGAAGGCCTGGGTGGCCGCCTTGAAAACTCAGAGACCTAAAGTAGTCACAAAGGATGGTCTGACAATAGGGTGGTGAAGGCCTGGGGTGGAGGGGAGGGGGCAGGGGCGGGCTATAAGGTGTCAGTGGGGTAGAAAAGGAGGCATATATAATACTTTCAACAATAATGAAAAAAAAAGGATAGTCTGAAATTAAAACTTTTTAAACTAAAAAGCTGTTTATGGTGGGTAGTCACGTCCTCAACCAGTGTCTTCCCTGACAGAGGTCAATCTTTATCTTAACTGAGCCTGTCTATTGTCTTTCTGCATCTACAATAACATATTGTTGGAATGTCAAAGTAATTTTCTTTTCTCCAGACCCCTCAAAGCACAGGCACAGCTCTGCCAAGACCAATCCCCTCATCATTGTTATTGAGTTAATTGTTGACTGTTAACTATCCTGTACCCACCTAGGTAAAAGAAGTATGTGTCTATCATTTTACTTTTTATCCAATCCCAGAGGTTTCCCCACTTTGCTTTCTCCAGCCTCCCTAATCTATCACCAGTGGAGTTCATGTAACCCACTTACATCTCCTCCTTTGATTGTAATGTATAAAACAAGGTGCAAAACTGCCATTCTCCAGAGTATTATCTCAATCCATTGAGATTCTGCTTCCCGGCATTTGTCGACAGTTTGACTCAAGCAAAC
This sequence comes from Myotis brandtii, assembly GCF_000412655.1. Classification (NCBI taxonomy): domain Eukaryota; kingdom Metazoa; phylum Chordata; class Mammalia; order Chiroptera; family Vespertilionidae; genus Myotis; species Myotis brandtii. Next base: position 867,903 of record NW_005357451.1, on the reverse strand, counting down.
TCACAAAAATCCTTCACAGGGTTGAATGTTTCTTATGTTGACAGGGATTAATATTGAGAATATATAAAGACCTCATATAGCAACCAAAGGACTTGTATGCATGCATATAAGCATAACCAATGGACACAGACACCAGGGG
>NW_005357451.1:865095-867643 GCF_000412655.1 Myotis brandtii | reverse complement strand
TTGGGTGGGGTGGGGATAGTGGGGGGGGGAGATGGGGAGATAAGGACACATATGTAATACCTTAATTAATAAAGAAAAAACAAACAAACAAATAAATAATGCCATTAAAATATAGGGGAAAGATCTAAATACACATTTCTCCAAAGAAGATATAAATAGCCAATAAGAATTTGAAAGAATGTTCAACAGCACTAATCATTAGAAAAATGCAAACCAAAACCACAATGATATATCACCTTGTTAGAATGGCCACTATCAAAAACAAACAAACAGTAAATAGCAAGTGTTGCCAAGAATGTGGAGAAATTGGTACCTTTGTGAACTGTTGATGGTAATGTAAAATGGTGCAGCTGCTATGAAAATAGTATTGAGATTTTTAAAAAATAATAATAAAAATAGAACTACTTTATAATTCAGCAATCCTATGTATGGGTATTTACTTATTTAAATAATTAAAATCAATATCTCAAAGATATATTTGCACACCCATTGAAGCATTATTCATAATAGTCAAGAGATGAAAGTAACCCAAATTTCCATCGACATATGAAGGTATAAATAAAATGTAATATATATTATTCAGCCATAAAAAAGACTGAAATCTCATCACATGTACAGCATGGATGAACCTTGATTACATTATGCTAAGTAAATAATCCAGTCACAAAGAGACCAATTTGTATGACTCCACATATATGAGATATCTAAAGTAGTCAAATTCATATAAATAGAAAATTAGTAGAAAGCCACTGGTGGGCTGGGGGGAAGGGGAAATGAAAAATTATTATTTATGGGTACAAAGTTCCAGTTTTGCAAGATGAAAAAGTTGTGAAAATTTGTTTTATAACAACATGACTATACTTAAAACTACTGAACTGTACACTTAAAAATGGTTAACATGGAAAATTTTATGTTCTATTTTTCAAAGTAATTTAGGTAAAAATTTTAAAGGAGATTATATTATTTTATGATGAGTCACTATGTAGGTGCAGGGTGTCTTGGCAACCCCTCAGGAGCCCAGATATTATTGGTAGATTGTATAAGTTATACTGGGAAGAGGTACCCTTTGGAGAAGAGAGGGACAGTAAAGTTATAATCCTGTTGGAGCTTTAAGTTTAATTTTGTGATTCATGGGTAATATTAGAATTAATGGATTTACAAAATGTTTATGTGGTGATAATCTGAGACCATATTTTATTGGGGGTATAGTATTTTAAAGAGGACTTGGCATATAACTTGGTGATAATTGAACATTTGGGGATCATTATAAGGTAATTGAGTGAAAAAAAATCTTTAATAAAAGTTTCTATAAAGGTTGACAGGATAGTCAGTAATTAAAGAAGGGACGGACAATGTGGAGGGGTCAATGGAAATTTCAACAACTTGGAGTGCAAGAGGAAAGGGAGGAGGAAAGGGGGTGATATGGACTGAATATATGTGTACTCCCAGCAAATTCATATGATGAAACATAATGTGGTAGGAGTTGGTGCCTGTGAGAGGTGTTTATGTCATGAGGGAGGAGCCCACAGGAACAGGATTATGTCCCTGTGAGATCCTTCACCCCTTTATTCATGAGAAGATGTCTGTAAATGCAAAAGAAGGCTCTCACCAGACACTGAGTCTGCAGGCACCGTGATCTTGGACTTCCCAGCCTCCTGCACTGTAATAAATAAATCAATATTTGTGTTTATATGCCACCCAATTCATGGTATTTTGTTATAGCAGCCCTAATGGTCTAATACAAAAGAAAACTTTAAGATCTACTTTTGGAGAGGTTTAAGGAGTGGCAAAATTATTAGAGGTAAGCAGGTGAAGGGAGAGAGGGGTGATACCTGTGGGGGACCAATTCAGGGGATGGTGACATGGGAGTTGCCCTTGCAATGAAATCCAGTTATTGAGATGGATCTGCAAGTTGCATTGCAGTCATAATCAGGGATGAATCTTGAAGCTGGGCTGAGGTCATGAGGGATGTGAGAGTAATCATGCTCAAATTTGGAATATAATGATTTTGAGCTAAATTTATAAATTTTAGATATAAAACCTTATTACTCAGAATGTCACAAGTAGATATGACTGCCATGTGATAATGGTGTGGATGCACAATGGGCCATCATTTTGACAGTGGTAGTTATAGCACATTGTAGATGTAAGACTTATGGTCATTCTTAGTATTTTAAAACAACTTTGTTAATAATCTACACTAATAAAAGAGAAACATGGTAATTAGCATACGACCGCTACCCTTTTCATTGGCTAATCAGTGAGTATATGCAAATTAACTGTCAGCCAAGATGGCGGCCGGCAGCCAGGCACAGAAGCGAGCACGAGGCTTGCTTGCTACAGACTCCAACATTCCCCGCCTCACTTGCCGGCCTCTCATCTGCAACTCTAAGCAACTATGTACTATGTTGCAAATAAGAAGGTAAACAAAACCCCAGAAAACAGCCGACTGAAACCCAGCCGGACCGAAACATTGTATCCATGTTTTCAGCAGCGAGGCCTCAGAGCTAAAGCTGGCCCAGAATAAAAAAAAAAAAAAAAGAAAACA
>NW_005357451.1:843827-864161 GCF_000412655.1 Myotis brandtii | reverse complement strand
GGCCCAACCCCCCAATCGGCCCTACCCTGAGCGTGACTGAGGGTGGCATCGCAACCTCCCGATCCGCCCTGCTCTGTGCATGACGGGGCGGCGCCCCAACTCCCCAATCGGCCCTGCTCTGAGCCTGACCAGGGGCTGCACTTAGGGATTGGGCCTGCCCTCTGCCACCCGGGAGCAGGCCTAAGCCAGCAGGTCGTTATCTCCCGAGGGGTCCCAGACTGCAAGAGGGCACAGGCCGGGCTGGAGGAACCCCCTCCCCCCGCCCCTCGAGTGCACAAAGTTTTGTGCACTGGGCCTCTAGTATTAATATATAAAAATAAACTTAGAGAATTTATATAGGAAAAGTCTGTCAACTTTTGGGTTTTTTGTTTTAAAGTGCAACATCATTTGAAATTTAAAAAATTGTTAATTGAAGAATTTAAACAGCATTTACATTGTTAAAAATTATTATTTTAGATTCTAGGAAGTTATAACCCCCCCCCTGCAAAATATTCAGTAAAACAAATAATGCTAAATAGCAATAGTCCCAAAAATGTCCAATTGAATACTGCAGAATTTTGTGGGATTTCCTCCCCCTCCTCCACCATGGGTGGAGTGTCTGAGGTCAAATAGATAACTCAAAGTAAGCAGAGTCAAACAAAAAATAGTTAGTCAAATGGTGGTATATTTGGTACAATGGCATAGGTTTGAAGACCTGAGGACACAGAAGGCCACAAGTAGGCATAGATATTATTTGGGGATTACATTTAATATCTACACAATCAGGAGTATTTTGGAAAATATTCTATTGGAAAGCACTGTGTGATGTGCCCATTTTAATTCTTAACTTTTGTTAGAAATGACCATTAATATTGGTTACTATGCTTTTTTTAAAGTTTTGAAAAATATGTTTTTATTGATTTTTAGGAAGAGAGGAAGGGAGAGGGATAGTGATAGAAACATCTATGAGACAGAAATATCATGAATCAGCTGCTTTCTGCACGCCCCCTACTGGGTATCCAACCTGCAATGTGGGCATGTGCCCTAACTAAGAATTGAACCAGTGACCTCTTGGTTACTGGGTCGACACCCAACCACTGAGCAACACTGGCCGGGCTAATTATGCATTTTATATTGCAGATGAATCTCAAAGTAGTCAAGTCAACATTATTGGAATATCAATAATAAAGGTCAAGCCTCTTTGGTATTTATAATTAGAAGATCTTGTTTAATGGTATTCTGGATTCACCTTTGCTCTGGATTTGATCTCTATTTTCAACGTAGAAATGTTATTGAGTCTTTTGTTCAAGATTTTAGAATTTTGTATTTTGTCAGAATGTGGGTTGAAATATGCATCATTGTTTACTGTATATTAAGATGTTATAAGGCTATATATTTGTAATGCTCTTTTTATAGGTAACTAACCCATTAGCACAGCTCAGGAGTCAATAAAAGTCAGTATGTCCCATCCCTGCAAGAGGCTGATGGCTTCAGAGAGGAATAACCTCTTCTAACACCATAGTTTTGGTCAAGACACCAGACAAGAAGAAACCATTTCCTCCTACAAAGAAAACTGTCAGATGGTCCAGGTGTGGCTTTATCATAAAAGTGGCATTTTTATTTTAGCCAGGAGGCTCCTGTGGCTGTGTCAAGTTGGTAGGGCACTGCCCTCATGACTCAAGGCATAATGGTCAACTAGGTCCAAAGGGTCACTGGTTTAAGACCATAGATCATCATCAGTGTGCAATAAGGCTTAATATGTGGCCAGCAACTATATAACTATATTTTTTAAATCTGCACCCAAGAGAGAGGAAGGGGTTTGGGGGGGGGAGAGAGAGAGAGAGAGAGAGAGAGAGAGAGAGAGAGAGAGAGAGAAAGAGAGAGAGAGAGAGAGAGAGAGAGAGAGAGAGAGAGAGAGAAACATCACCTATTTACCAGGTTTCAGGTTTAACTCTCACAGTGAAGAGAGAGTATGTGGGTACTGTCCATAACTGAAATGAGTATAAACCTCCCTTATATCTTACAACCTCTGGAGGATAGTCCTGTTCATGAGCAGATGATGAATAGACTCAAAGTTCAGAGAAAGGTACAAAACATTAATTTTTGTGTTGTCTTCAATTCATTTAGATTCACCTCATATGGGCACCTGGAATTCCCTTTCCCTTTGGTTTCTCTCCCTCCTCATTTTTTAAACCTCTTCCTCCCCCACAGTTCCAACTCCAATCTCATGGTCATGGGAACAGTCATTCTTGTCTCCATTTTGGGAGGATTTTGGTAGATGGTCATAAGCCTATGTATGGTGAAGTTTAGGGTTTTCAAATTCTCTTAGAAACTAGCTACAGCAAATAAGCTAAAGGGTTTACTGTAGAAAAGGAGGATTTTCAGATCTTTTACCTTAACAGTTTGCTAGTATGAAAGTTTCCTGGATTATATTACACAAAACAGCCACTGTTAACATTTGACATTTTGATTAATTTCCATTTATTCAATAGTCTTTGCAAGTGTGTGTGTGTGTGTGTGTGTGTGTGTGTGTGTGTGTGTGTACACACATACATATCTAGACAGAGTTCAAAATAATTTTCCTTGTTTCAAGTATAAATGCTTTCCAAATATAACCAAGTATTTTCTCATATTCAGTAGGGAGGGAGTGATTTGATGTTTATTTATCTCTTGTTTTTTATTTCTCTTCTAAAAATAAATTTCATAGTCAATTTCTATATTTTTTAAAAAAGCACAGTTCTTCAAGAACATTACCACTAGAGAGTGGCATCATGGTCTCAAGGGGTTGCCAATGGAACACAGTGCGTTTGATTCCACAATTACTGCTTCTCACCCAGCTAAACATTCTAAACATTTGAGGGTAAACATGTAAAGCTCTGTGGGTAATTGCCAACATCACTATCTAACTAACACTAGTGAGTAATTTTATTGGCCATTCCAAGGACTACTTTCTTTTCTTTTTTAAATATATTTTATTGATTTTTTACAGAGAGGAAGGAAGAGGGATAGAGAGTTAGAAACATCGATGAGAGAGGAACATCGATCAGCTGCCTCCTGCACACTCCCTACTGGGTATATGCCCGCAGCCAAGGTACATGCCCTTGACCAGAATCAAACCTGGGACCCTTGAGTCCGCAGGCCGACGCTCTATCCATTGAGCCAAACCGGTTAGGGCCCAAGGACTACTTTCAATACCAGAGAAGACTGAGACCTCTTCATTAACTGATCCAATTCTCTTCCCTCAGATCTTCTTGTTTTAATTAACTGCTAGAAACATCTACAAATCAGAAGTGCTAAATAAATAACCCATTGTTTACTATAAACACTAACAATTGCTAAACGGGGTGCTTAATACTTTCTGAGATAATGCCTTAATTTAGACATAAAATTTTCAGAAATATTGAAATAATGAAAAAATGCTTTACAGAAGAGTGGAAGAATCAGAAACATATGAACATATACACAAAATGGTATATTTTATAGCCTTTTTAAAATTTTATCTTTATTGTTGAAAGTATTACAGATATCCCTTTCCCCCCCAATTGACCCTCTTCTCCTCTAACAAACCTAAAACAGAAATAATATATGCACCACTGTAGCCTTCTTTATAAATAAAGTCACTATGTTAGTACAGAAAACAAGAAATATTGTATGCATAATTGACTTGGTACATAAAAGAATCATGTTTAATTTATTCAGAGATATGAAGACCCAGGAAAATATATCAGGACATTTATGGAAAATATTTCTATAATAAAAAGATTACTTTTTATTCTATTTGGTTTTGGGGGAGATAGAAAAAGGGTTTTATACTTTTATCACAATTATTTTTACTTGCCTTAAAGCCTTCACAACATATCTTGATTTTTAAGTTGGGGATATTTTTTGCAGGAGTAAAATAAAATTAACATAGTGACAAGGTAACAAAAGCTGTAAAATAAATATCAGTTTACTTATGTGTGTGTTTTTCTATACACATTAATTGATCTTGCCTTTTTTACATATGTTTAGGATTAGCTTCCAAACAGTATACTGTATTACACAAATACCATTAAGAAGAACAATACTTACCAAAGCCATTAAGGCAGTCATACATCTGTTTTGTAATGACAATGATATTCTACTTCATAAAAATAATCAATATGTCATCAAATTATTTCAGAGTTATAAACAGAATTATTCCACAATGGTTTTAATTTATTTAAATACCTATTAACTAATATAATAACTCACTAATGATTTATTTATTATAATGGATGTATTATGAAATAAGTTGTTATTTCTACATGATTACCAAACAAATTTGTTATGATAACTTATTTTTCATCAAGGTTTAGTGCAGTGTCACTGATATATCACTGATATATATAAAGAAGATAATGAAAGAGTTTTCTGGGACTCCACCAAGATGGCGGCATAGGTAAACACCGGAGACTGCTGCCGCAAACAACCACTTCAAAAATACAACTAAAAGACGGAACGGACATCACCCAGAACCGCAGGAAGGCTGGCTGAGGAGAGACTCTTCAACTAGAAGGAAAAATAACAGCACACCGAGGCTCAGAGGAGGCGCAGTGTGGAAAAAACTCAGGTGCGGAGGTGCGCGCGCAAAGCGGGCTGGTGGCTGAGAGCGCGGTTGTCGTTTTCGGTCAGGGGGGAGTCTCAGACTCTGAGCTCCAGATACGGGCGAATCGCTGGGGACTCGGACCCAAACGGGAGAAGCGGGAGTGTCTGGCATCAGTTGGAAGGCAGCTTTCCCTCCGAGGTTTGCAGCGGTTCCGGGGGTTCTGAGAAGCAGAGCCTCTGGGAACAGGACTGAGGGCACCATAACGGCTCCCTCCGCCCGCCCTGTTGAGCCCGCCCCGCCCAAGCCCTGCGCAGAGCCATTTGCCGGATCGCCTCAGGCAAAGGCTAGATTAGCACCTCCCCAGAGGACAGAAGTTTTCCGCGGCAGACACAGCTGATTCACACAGCCAGTCGGCCTGGTGGTCAAATCCCTCTAGTATTAACTACAACAATCAAGGCTCAACTAGAACAAGACTGCGCACAAAGACCACTAGAGGGTGCACCAAGAAAGCATAAAAAATGCGGAGACAAAAAAACATGACAGAAATGGAGGATATAGAGCTAAAAATCGCAATTTTGAGGGCTTGCAAAAATGTGCTAGAAGCTGTCAATAAACTTGAGGAGAGAGTCACGAAAACTAATGAGACCCTCGATGCTATGATAAAGAACCAACTAGAAATTAAGCATACACGGACTGAAATAAAGAATATTATACAGACACCCAATAGCAGACCAGAGGAGCGCAAGAATCAAGTCAAAGATTTGAAATGCGAAGAAGCAAAAAACACCCAACCGGAAAAGCAAAATGAAAAAAGAATCCGAAAATACGAAGATAGTGTAAGGAGCCTCTGGGACAGCTTCAAGCGTACCAACATCAGAATAATAGGGGTGCCAGAAGATGAGAGACAGCAAGATATTGAAAACCTATTTGAAGAAATAATGGCAGAAAACTTCCCCCACCTGGTGAAAGAAATGGACTTACAGGTCCAAGAAGCGCAGAGAACCCCAAACAAAAGGAATCCAAAGAGGACCACACCAAGACACATCATAATTAAAATGCCAAGAGCAAAAGACAAAGAGAGAATCTTAAAAGCAGCAAGAGAAAGAGACTCAATTACCTACAAGGGAATACCCATACGACTGTCAGCTGATTTCTCAACAGAAACTTGGCAGGCCAGAAGGGAATGGCAAGAAATATTCAAAGTGATGAATACCAAGAACCTACAACCAAGATTACTTTATCCAGCAAAGCTATCATTCAGAATTGAAGGTCAGATAAAGAGCTTCACAGATAAGGAAAAGCTAAAGGAGTTCATCACCACTAAACCAGTATTATACGAAATGCTGAAAGGTATCCTTTAAGAAGAGGAAGAAGAAAAAGGTAAAGATACAAATTGTGAACAACAAACATGCATCTATCAACAAGTGAATCTAAGAACCAAGTGAATAAATAATCTGATGTACAGAATGAACTGGTGATTATAATGAATCAGGGACATAGAAAGGGAATGGACTGACTATTCTTGGGGGGGAAAGGTTATGGGGGGAAAAAGAGGAACAAATGTAATAATCTGAACAATAAAGATTTAATTAAAAAAAAAAAAAGAAAGAGTTTTCTGGACATCAGTGTCAAAAACACTAAAGGAGTCATATTATCCTATACTAGAGACCCAGTGCATGAAACTTGTGCACTCAGGGGGTGTCCATTAGCTCTGCCTGCACTCTTTTGCTGTCTTGGAGCCTTCCGGGGATGTCTGACTGCCAGTTTAGCAATGCCACAGAGGCAGGAAAGTCTCCTACCACCACCGCTGCCCTTGCCAGCCATGAGCCCAGCTTCTGGTTGAGCGGTGCTGCCCCTGTGGGAGTGCACTGACCACTAGGGGGCAGCTCCTGTGTTGAGCATCTACCCCCTGGTGGTCAGTGCACGTCATAGTGACCGGTGTTTCCGCCATTTGGCCGATTTGCATATTAGTCTTTTATTACATATGACTAGAGGCCTGGTGCATGAAGTTCATGCACAAGGGTGGGGGTCTCCTCAGCCCAACCTGCAGCCTCTCTAATCCGGGACCCCTCGGGAGATGTCTGACTGCCGGTTTAAGCCCAATCCCGGGATTGGGCTTAAACCAGCAGTAGGACATCCCTCTCACAATCCTGGACTGCTGGCTTCTAATCACTCACCTGCCTGCCTGCCTGGTTGTCCCTAACTGCCCCCCCGCAGGCCTGATCACCCCTCACTGCCTCTGTGTGCTCGCCTGGTCGCCCCCAACTGCCCCCTTCCTGCCGGCCTGGTCACTCCTAACTGCTTCCCCCTGCCGGCCTGCTGTTCAGTCGTTTGGTCATCCCTCACTAACCCCCCTGCTGGCCTGGTTGTAGGCAGCAATCTTGTGAGGGTGTGAGGGTTAATTTGCATATTACCTCTTTATTATAGCCATACTTATAATAGGGTAACATGCAAATTGGTTGGGATGCTGTCACATAACGACCGATCAGCGGGAGGGTGGGGCAGCGAGCTACAAGCGGCGGAGAGCTACAGGAGGGTGGGAAAGTGGGAAGAGAGCTACAGGAGGGTGGGGCAGTGAGCTAAGAGCGGTGGTGGGCAGGGCGGCCAGCTGAGGCAAGCGGCAATGAGCTACTTAAGCACAGATTTGTGTGCAGGGCCACTAGTAGGATAATAAAAGCCTAATGTGTTAAGTGTCTGACCATTCATTCAACCATTTGACCAGTCGCTATAATGTGCACTGACCACCAGGGTTCAGTTGCTCCAACTGTTAGGTTAGCTTGCTGCTGAGGTCCAGCCAATAGGGACTGGGCAAGATGGCTTGGACATGCCCTGGAACCTTCCCATGGTCCCTCCCCAGCTCAATTGTGCACCAGTGGGGTCCCTCAGCCTGGCCTGCGCCCTCTTGCAATCCGGGACTCCTCAGGGGATGTTGGAGAGATGGTTTTGGACCAATCTCTGCAGGCCAGGCCGAGGGACCCCACCAGTGCACAGTTGTGCACCGGGCCTCTAGTCCTTAAATATGATCTCTCTTATCTAAAGGACTTCCTTTTCAAATCTTTTGTATAGCAAAGGCTGGAGGAATATATGAAAGAGGTTGTCTAGAAATTCAATGTACAGATAATGTGTTGTAGATTGTTCACCTGAAACCTGTATATTTTTTAACCAGTGTCACCCCAATAAATTCAATAAAAAGAAAAAACACAATTTACTTAACAGTTAATTGATATGGATATGTATTTATATACTAAACATAAGTACCCATATCACTTAAAAATAATAACTCACTGTGAGTCTGGTAAAGGTAACCTTAATTTTACTTATTTTTTCTTATATCTTAATTGATGGCTGTGATTACAATTGGTCTATGGTAGCTGCTTTCTTGTTTGCTTGCATGAATGTATGTAGTTCTTTCTATTCCAACACCTCAATTCCTTGTCTTCTTCAATATAGTTAATGATTTTAATGCCTTGAAAAATGTATAATACCTTGAATACCTGTATTTCTAATCTACATAAAATAAATTTTGTTATAGATCTCAAAAAATAAATTCTATATCTAGTCAAGTAGACAAAAGAGGTTAAAACTTTAAAAACGTTTTAATCCTTACCTGAGGATATATTTTTATTGATTTTTAGAGAGAGAAAAAAAGAAACATCAATATCAGAAAGAAACATTGATTGGTTGCCTCCCATAGGCGCCCTGACCAGGGATTTAACCCACAACCTTTTTCTGTACAGGGCAATGCGCCAACCAGCTGAGACACCTGGCCAAGGCAAGAAAGAATAAAACTTTAAAAATACATGTTTTATTATCTCTTTTCAAAGATGATGCTTCAGAGCATTGTTTTATTTCCAGCTGCTAAAATTCAATTAATTTGTAGTCTTTTTTAATATGCTTTGATGATAAAAATAAAAATATACATTTCGGTTGCTTGTCTTTATGGCTGGTGAAGAATTCTACCAGTGGCCTTCGTGGTGTGAGGAGGAAGGTCTCTCGGCAAGGCTAATAATTGTCTCAAAAGAGGCCTTGGGTTTTGTTGTTCCCTTTTTTTGAAATGATGGATGGGTTATAGAGTTATTAGTTATTACAGCATAATGTAATAATTATGAGTGTAAGGTCATATAGTTATGATGATATTAGCACAAAAAGGGATCATAAAATATCATGTTGTTTGTTTTAAGATGAGAGCACTGAGGTTCCTAATATTTGAAAAAAATATGAGCAGACATTTTTGGCATTTCTTCAAGATCTTTGGTTACTTAAGGGCTTTTTTAGAATAGGTCTCCAAGTTCTCAAATTGTTCAGAGCCCTAATGATCTTGGGTAGCTTTGGAGTCTTATAGATCATTCTGGAATCTAGCAGTGTGAACTAACAAGACATTGCCATGTGTACCACAAGGTTTTCAAAGCTATCCATTAGCTTCATGTTATTTGGCGGTAAGGATTTACAAACTCCAATGTTGACACACCCCAAGGGCATCAGAAGTAAGTCACTTTTTTAGAACTATGTCATTGTATCATGAAATAATAAGATCCTATGCCAATCAAAAAAACTTTGGCCCTTCCATCTCCAACCCTGGAAATTGGAGTAATTCTAAAAAGTGCAACTTGCTGGCCTCCTCAATGAATCCTTGGACAGCACACAAATACTACACTAGTTAAATTTTAGTTTCTCAGAATGAATTATCTCTATTTTCAGTATTAAGAATCCTTTTCTGATCTCCCAGCTAGGATCATGGGACTCAACTCAAAAAATGGTGAGTTTAGGATTTCACTTTCTCTCACTTTTGTACTATCCTGTATCCTTTCAAAAGGCAGGGTACTACTTTAATTAGCTTGAGAATGGCAGGGACATGTGTTGAAAGACATGAAACTACACTCAATATGCCTATTTAAATCCATACCAAAATGCATAAAATAGTTCATTCTTTATTTGACAGCTTTAGAAAAGCTGTCTCCTTAGGAACCATCACTGTAATTGATATTCAGGTGTAGGTATCAGTTTGAACAAATCAGGAGATAACTCTCTCATATTTTACAGGATACCTGTTAAGTAAGACTGCCCAAAATAACTTCCAATGTAAATATATGAAAGTTTAGGTATTTTTGGTGGATTTGAACTTTTTTAATTTATTATTTATTGCTTAAAGTATTACAAAGAGTATTACATATGTCTCCTTTTTTTCCCCCTCCCTTGACAATCCCCTGGCCTCCCCTATCCCCCAGTGTCTTATGTCCATTTTTTTATGTCAAAGTAGAAATTTTAATTATGTCATGGTATGCATTAAAAAATTTATGTATTTGATTACTTTTGAAGTAAAAGTTATTCAAGAATGCTTCATTTTATATTGTATATTCTTTCTGTAGAAATATATCAATTGCAGATATTTTAGAAACATTTTAGCATAAAAATACATGATTTCAATGGAAACTGGAATGAACATACCATTTCAAGATTATTGTAAAGTGAAAATTTTTCACAGTTTGAATAAATTCAGATATATGGAGAAATTTTTAAGGACACTATTAAACCAAAAAAGTTGGTCATGTAGTGATAATATGTCAACAAATTTAAAATAAAAACATTTAAAATAGCCGTAACCTGTTTGGCTCAGTGGATAGAGTGTCAGCCTGCGGACTGAGGGGTCCCAGGTTCGATTCCGGTCAAGGGCACGTACTTTGGTTGTGGACATCCCCAGAGTAGGAGGTGTGCAGGAGGCAGCTGATCTATGTTTCTCTCTCATCGATGTTTCTAACTATCTCTCTCCCTTCCTCTGTGTAAAAAATCAATAAAATATATTTTAAAAACATTTAAAATAAATAAATAAGTTATGCATTATGTAGACATCTCAATTTGCCATTTGACTAAATTTGTTATTCCAGATTAATACAATTCAACAGCAATTTATTGAATATATATGTAGAATGTTTTCTGTATCTCTTTCTCAATTCTAAATAACTTGATCTTTTTTTTTTTTTCTTCCGGGGCCCTATCATCTTTTTAGGTTAAAATATTTTATAAAATTCTATTTCCATTCTAGTACAACTGTCCTAAAATAGCTCTACTTTAGACCAGCATGGATCAGGATATACAGACAAAGCGGGCAAAGACCCAAGATGAGGTAAGAAATAAAATAAATTTGCTGAAAGCTCTTAGGAAGAAGTAACTATTTCATATACTTTATTATAGTCAGAAAGAAAGTCATCAGTAAATGATACTGCATTATTATAATACTAGAGGTCTGGTGCATGAGATTCATGCACTGGGTGGGGCGGGGTCCCTCAGCCCAGCCTGTTTCCTCTCATAGTCCAAGACCCCTCAGGGGATGTCCACCTGCCAGCTTAGGCCCGATACCCCTGGGGATCGGGCCTAAGCTGGCAGTCAGACATCCCTCTCGCAGTCTGGGGCTCTTGCAGTCCGGGACCCCTCACTCTTTACCTGAGGTGGAGAAGCCCTCAGGGGCAATTGGTGCCAGCAGCCACTGCTCACACCCACTGACGGTGCTGAGCAATTTGGACTTGTGCCGAGCGCCAGCAGCAGGTGCAAGCAGAGGCTCTGGTGCTGGCTGTGGGTGTGATTGGGGCTGGCTCTGGCAGCGAGTGTGAGTGGGGCCATCAACGGCAGCTGGTGCAAGCAGCAGCTACTGGTCCCAATCACCTCTCAGGAGTAGGGGGAGGTGGAGAAGCCCTGAGGGGAGATTGGGGCCAGCAGCTGCCACTTGCACCCACTGATGGCTCTGAGCAATCGGGACCAGTTCTGGGCACCGGCTGCGGGTACAAGCGGGACCAGCCTTGGCAGCAGGTGCAAGTGGGGCCATCACTGGCAGTGGGTGCGAGCAGCGGCTGCTGGCCCCAATCACCTCTCAGGAGGAGGTGGAGAAGCCCTGAGGGGCGATTGGGGATGGCACCAGGCACCAGCAGCGGGTGCAAGTGGCAGCTCCAGCTCCAGCAGCGGGTGCAAACGGGGCCATCGCCAGCAGCAGGTGTGAGCACCCGGTGGGACCGCGGCTCATGGGAGCAAAGAATTTTCAGTAACCACCAGAGGCTCACCCTGATGACAGTGACCAGCACGTGCCCCTGCTCACCTGCTCCACCATCCCACTGCAGCCAATGCTGGCCATGTTCCGCGCTCTGCTGCCTGCTGCCAATGCCCACCATGTTCCGCGTGCGCCCCCTGGTGGGCACGTCATAGCAACCGATTGTTTGGTTATTCAGTTGTTCCACTGTTCAGTCTATTTGCATATTAGGATGTTATTAGATAGGACTAGGGGCCCAGGCTATTTTCCCAATAGCCTGATGAGATCAGAATATCATTTCTCCTTATTACCCTCAGTTTACAGATAAGGAAACTGTGTTTTTTTCCAGACACTTTTCTATGTGAATTTTAAAACTCATTTAATTCACTCCCAAGAAAAGCCACATTCAGATTATAATTGGAACTCAGCTAACTTGAAAATTACTGACTTGCTATTCCTAGTATAGAGAAAGAGTATATATATATATATATTATATGCAGCCTGATTTTTAATAGTACAAAAATTGGAAGTGATCTGAATAACCATCAATAGAGGGATATATTTTGGTATGTCCAAACCAAAGATATTGTAATTTTAGTAAACATAATGCATTGTATCTCTATATCTTGACCCAGAAACATGTCCAAGATATTTTATTAAGTGCAAATGCAATTTAAGGTGTAATGTGTGTAGTATTATCCCATGTTTCTAAGTGAAGGGTGTGGAAAAGCACATACCAGACTGAGTACATTGGTTATCTCAGGGGAGTACACATAAAGAGGAGTTGGGAGATGATTATTGTTTATTGCTTATATATTTCCTTTTATACATATTATAATGGTCATATGTTATATTTGTAATAAAAAGGAGTAAGTCATAATGTATTTTTAGAAAATAAAAGAAACATCAGAATATTATAGTAATTTTCTCTAAGTGGTAAATCATGGTTGTTTGTATTTTGCACATGTTTTTAATTTTGTAGCGTGAATAAAAGTTATTTTATTGAGGAAATAATACCTACCTCACAGGGTTGTTGCAAAGGTTAAATGAATAATAAATGTAAAGCCTGTGATAGATAGCAGACACTTAATGATGATAGCTGCTTTGGTCATAAGGGTAATAGCTCAGAAGAGAAATAATTTGTATTTAGTTGCAGAGATAAGCAAGGTGACATTTGAGATGGGCTTTGAAGAATGGGTAAAATTTCCACAAGTGAATGTGTGGTAATGGGCAAGGGGATGATAAACATAGGATGTGTTTAGGGAAATTGATTGCAAGAAATGTGTTTTCAAAAATTGATATTAAAGAAAAGAAAAGGGGATGATCGATGGTAACTTGAAAAAAATTACTGGGTCCAGGAAATGTGTTTTAGGATAGGGTGAGATCTAAGAATGTTTGCAAGAAGAAGAGAAACAGAGATCAAAGATAAAATTTGAGAATCAATAACTCATTGTTGAAACAAGTTATGGAGAATACAGGTAGGGATGGAATCAGGGCATGATTAGAGGTATAGCTTTGGCAAAAGTGGGTAGACTTTATTAAAGACAGAATAAAAAGAAAACAGAATGCAAAGTAGTTTTAAGAATGAGAGCTATTTCATATTAGAAATCTTTTTTTTTTCAAAACTGAAGAGGCAAGAAAAGAATAAGAAGGCCAGGGTGGGGTTGGATACTTGGAAGGAAATCAAGTAATCTTGGAACAGTTACAATGGAGAAGACCATAGAGAGTTATTAGGGACTAGAGGTCCAGTGCACTAAATTCGTGCATGGGTAGGGTCCCTAGGTCTGGCTGGTGATCAGGGACGATCAAGGCCTTCCAGCTGCTGGCCAGGGCCTTCCTTCTGGCTGACAGCGGGGGCCTCCCATCCCTGGCTGCCGGCTGCCGGTTGGGGCCTTCCTTCTGTGCCGCCCCCTGGTGGTCAGTGTACATCATAGCGAGCGATCGAACTCCAGGACTTCTGGTCAAACTCCTGAGGGGACATTTTGCATATTAGCCTTTTATATATATAGATGCTTAAAGGAGTTGTTTATCAGCAGCAAAAACCTAGCTGAGATCAAAGCACATAATCAGCATGGTAAAAAGGAAGAGTGAATGACAAGCATCATCCACAGCTGGGAATTAGTGTGGCAGAGACTGCTGCTGGTGGTCCTGCAATATCTACTCTCCCCTTTCTCTATAGTAATAGAACCCATGATTTTTAGCTGGACACATGGATACCCAGAATAAAGCTACCTTTCATAGTTTTCTTTAAATTAGGGATGGCCATATGACTCTTAGCTGACTAATGAGATGGGAGCAGAAGTGATGTCCACAAATTTCAGGTTGTGTCTCTTCCCTTTCCTTTAAAGCAGATACTAGCTGGAGTGAAGATACAAAGTGAGCCATTTTGGACTATGTGGATGAGAAGAGCATTATAAAAATGATACACCATAAAGATATAAATAATTTTGACACTGCATAACTTTACAGAGCAAGGCATATTTAACTTAAGGGGAGTGATGTCACCAAATGCCCATGTATGTCTTTCCTGACTTTGTTCCCCCTTCTTCAGAAGGATAACTAGCAACTATTCACGAATGAAGAACCACTGAAAGAATCATCAAACATGGAAGTGAGGCTGAAGCACCCCCTGCATCACAGAAAACAAAACAGACTGCATTAGAAGGGTAAGAGACACTGCTACAAGTTGACCACATTGCTTCTCCTCCAGGCCAGTGCAGCATCATGTGGTTCTTTCTCCCATGAGCCACTTGTTTCTTCAGTGGAAAAAGAGAACCCAGATATGACAACCAGAACTCCCTAGCATTGTGGAAGGCCTATTCTGACCTCACCACACTGAGAATTGCAGGGGACTCTGTAGGGTTCAATCACTAGGAATCTTACTGTGACATAGAAGGATAGAGGGACTTGCAACAACCAGTAAACAGATCTTGACCAACCAAGTTCATACCTGCAGACCCCAAGTAGTGATCTCAACCAACAGCTTGAATCATCTGCTGAACCAAGTCAGTACTACACTCTGACCAGGAAACATGATGAGATGCAATTCTACCTGATTCTGATCCTCAAATGAGGAGTTTTGCCAGCCCTAGAGCCACACCCAAGCAATGACCTGAGTCATAGCCCCACTCACTGAGGGGCTGGCAGGAACACCTGGAAACTGTGTGGCCCAGCAGGACTCCAGCTGAAAGGTGGGTGGGCAGAGCTGATTACCCTCAGAGTAAAGCCACTATGAGGAGAGGAAAGTTTCCCCACTATGCACAGACAGGGGGAATGATTCATAGGGAATGCTGAGGGTAGCTCCTAACCCAGTCCAACTGCAGAGCTTGTTTGGGAAATTGAGAGTTGCTTGGCGTTATCCCTCCTTTTCCCACCCACGCAAGGGAGCTGAGACACAGCCTCACACATGTGGCTCCTGGCCCCATCTAATCAGAAGGGTTGACAAGCAGTTCAGCTCTGTGGCACTCAAGCCAAGGGAAGGGCAGACAGAGCTGATAGTTTGCAGCACAAAATCAATAGTCCTGTTTGTCTAGGGAACATCAAGTGCATGTTGGCTTGAATTAAGCCAATAAACAAAGAGCTTCACTGGCTTTAGAGCTACTTCTGTAGTTGTGCCCAGGCTGGGAATCTAATTCATAACCCTGCTCATCACTGAATACAGCATTCTGTCTGACCAGGGAACCTAACAAGGGCACATGGGAAGCTGCATCCAACAGCCCTACTTGCAGTGAAATTTGAACAGAGAGCACAGCATGTGGTTTTCCCCATTTGCAGAGCAAAACTAGTGGTCTGACCTGACTATGGAATTCAGTGCAAACTCTTGCTGGATTTGGATCCCCAAACAATAAACTCATATGAGCCCTGGGTAACATCTTGCTGCCATGACAGAGCAGGGAAGCTAATTCATAGTACCATGTACAATTAAATATAGTACTTAGTCCTGACCATCTAGTAAGACTGACCGGAGAATGCAGGCAACTGTCGAGTCATCCTACAGCCTCACTTAGGTAGGGAACCAAGCCATAAATCCTATCCAACTGTTCTCAGCCAGTGGAATAAACCCCAATCCCAAATCTCAGAGCTCAGTTGACGTGCCCCAAAATAGACCATAATAGCAGGCTCCACCTGCCCAAGGGCATTACCAACAGACATGCTTAGGAACACAAACTCAGATGACTGGTGAAATCTATCTCTGCCAAAGCAAACCTGTAAAATCTGGAAGAGGTTCCCTATTACTCAAAAGCTCAGATACCAATATAAAGAATCAAGGATCAAGAAAGAACAGGTAAATATGACATCACCAGAAACAACTAATAAAGCTCTAATAACTGGTCTTAAAATAGAAATCTATGAACTGTCAGGCAAAGAATTTAGCACAACCCTCTTAGTTTAGTGAACTACAAAGAACACACAACTAAATGAAATTAAGAAAACAAGACATGAACACAATGACAAGTTTGGCAAAGCAATCTTATATAATAAAAGGCTAATGTGCAAATCGACCAAATGGCAGAACGACCAGTCGCTATAATGTGCACTGACCACCAAGGGGCAGACACTCAATCCAGGAGCTGCCCCCCTAGTGGTCAGTGCACTGCTCAGTCAGAAGCCCTGAGCCAGGCTCATGGCTGGCGAGCACAGTGGTGGTGGCAGGAGCCTCTCCCGTCTCCGCGGCAGCGCTAAGAATGTCCTGCAGGGAGCCGGCCTAAGCTGTCAGTCAGATATCCCCTGAGGGCTCCTGGATTATGAGAGGGCGCAGGCTGGGCTGAGAGACCCCCTTCTCCCAGTGCACGAATTTTGTGCACCAGGCCTCTAGTGTATATATATAAAAGCCTAAGTGACCTTTATGACCAAATGACTGGAAGGACCAGTTGACCAATCACTATGATGTTCACTGACCACCAGGGGGCAGATGCTCAATGCAGGAGCTACCTACCCCCTGGTGGTCAGGGTGCTCCCACATGGGAGTGCCGCTCAGCCAGAAGCTGGGCTCACAGCTGGCGAGCACCACTGTGGCAGTGCAAGCCTCTCCCGCCTCTGTAGCAGTGCTACCACACAGAAGCAGGCACAGCGGGGCCAAGATGAGTGGGAACAGCGTGGCGCCTGGCCACCTGCCACTTAGCACACTGCTACATCCCTCGTACCCCATAAGTCTGCAGTTACAATCTCCAGAGAATGGTTGAAATGCAGACACTCAGAGTAAACAGGACGAGCATGATATTGCCTCTGGGCTCTTGGAACTCTGCCTTGGGCATCGAGATCAAATCTCATCCCTTACCACCGATTGCCCCGGAGCTACAGAGGAAGGCAGCAATATAACAGTGGCCACAAGGTGGCAACTGACAACCATGGTAAAAGTCAAAGAGAGATGGATCTGAAGGGTGGGGGCATGGGTGAGAGAGCACCCCGCCCCCCAAGATCCCCAACTTTGTATTGTTCACCTCAGAGCATCTCTTATCCAGCTCTGAGTGGTGGAAAGCATCCACCAAGGCCCAAGGCATCCACTGGGGTCCTCCTGGCTGGCGAGGTATGACCCTGGCTGTAGAAGGGACATTTGGAAATATTTTTTCAGGAAGCTGTGGGGAGGAGGACAGACTCCCCACGCGACTTCCCGGTGGCTCACAGGGACGTGGAAACTCCCCGGGCAAGTGGCACGGGCTTCTGATTTCCTTTCAATGTGCACAAATCCATGCACCAAGCCACTAGTAGAAACCATAAAAAAACAAACAAAAACAAACAGTAACCTAGAGTTGAAAAATACAGTCATGTGTCACTCTATGATGGGAATACATTCTGTATTATACTTTCAAAAAGAAGAGGCAGTGCTGCTTTTGCCCCAGTTGTCTTACAGGATGTTTAGTGAAATAGTCTTTTCAGTTTTATTTAAATCCCTCCTGCTCCCCATAGGCCTCAAACATGAGTATTTTAGGGTCCAACCTAAGAAACAAATAAAAATTGGAACCATGATATTAGATTCAGAATTGTTCTTTCCTGTCAAGGATTAAGGATTCATTCTCAATCAAATGTTGCCCAGTTCTCTTTTCCTGTAGACAACAGAATTACCCAAGAGATAATTGGGTTCCTTTGCAAATACACATCTGTCAGCCAGTCTCATCATTTCACTAAATATGCTCAGAAAAATCTGAATTGCAGCTTAATTTTAAAATCTGGTCTATCTCTTCTCACCTTTGCATATAGTCTGGAGTGGAAGCAGTAATTGGAGTTGAAAGCAGCCCTGAAATGGAAGGACATAAGCAAAATAGATGATGCCAGGGTCAGAAGGGCAAGGTAAGCCTAAAACCATGCAGGATATCTGGCACCCAAATTGCCAGGATGATAATAAAGAAGTGTACTATTGCCAGGAAGGGCCAAAGACAGGCTTTGAAGACAGAGTAAAGACAGTGCCAAGAAGTCTGACACAAGAGAAATGAGCACAAGTACAGGCGAGTCCAGCTCAAACAGGGAGGATCCAAAACAATTGTCTAACATCAGTTAATGTTTGCTGCTTCCCTTTGAGATACAGTGAAGGAAAGACCAGTTTTATTAAGATATATTTGACATGACGTTGTGTAAGTTTAAGGTGTACCACATTTTGAACTGCTGTGCTTATATATTGCAAAATGATTACCACCACAGTGTTAGCCAAGAACATTGTGTCCCTTTTTTATTTATTTAAATTTTATTTTATATGTTAATATGGTTTTAAGGTTTTCTCATATGGTTCCTTCATATTACTTGTTTAGATACTGCTAAAGTATTTTATCTTTTTGATTGCTTTATAAATTAAAGTTTTCATTATATTTTCTAATTGAGTTGATGAGCTATCAGACAGAAGTTTGCGACTATCATTCCTGAAAACAATAAACTATGGAATGGCTCTTTATGGTTTATTTCTTTATTTTATAGAACAAATCCAAAGGTAGACCCTCTAGTGCTGGTGTGATTGCTGAATTGTCATAGGAGATCCAGGCAACTTCTGCTCTGCATGCTACAATATGCTACATGGATTGTTCCAAATAACTGCACCAACTTCATTCTTCCCAACATGGTAGTTCCGTTGCTCATCTTCAGATGGCAGGCATCCTATATCTTCATTATACACAACAAGAAGCTGGGAAAACAAGAGGCTTTCTGTAAAACCTGGCCATTTTTCTTTGTCTCATTGGCCAGAATTTAGTTACATAACTGCTCAGAGCTTTAAAGATGTTGCAAGATGTCTTCTCTTCAGAGAGGTGGTTTACTTTTGTTCACTTCAATCTACAGCCACAGATTTTTCTGAAACACAGATATTATACCCGTTCATTTACTTACACCCCTCAGTGCCTTCTGCACCATGCATTCAAAACCCTGCATTGCTTTGGTCCTGTCTCCTTTCCAGACTCTTCTGCTTCTACTTTAACCTTGCTTTTTGCACTCAAAACACTGTCTTTAAGTTATTCAATCACTCCATGGGTTCTCTTGCCTCACAACCTTTGTCCACGCCCCTTTCTCTGCTTTGGATGATCTTCCCTCCAGCTACCTCCCCAAGCCAACCCTCACTTACCTTTCAGATCTCAGCTTAGAGTTACTTTCTCAGAAAGTCTTCACTATCCTCCCAGAAGAGACCAAATTTCTTCTGTTGTATGGCTTCATAGTACTTGTATTTTTTTATGTTATAACACTTATTTCAGTTTTCAATTTTATATTTGCGTGATTATATTAGGTAACATCTGCCTCCTTCAGTAGATTATAATTCCATGAGACCAGAAATACTGTGTATTTAGCTTGTTGATGTATCCATAGTGCCACGCACAGTGCATAGAACAGTGATGGCGAACCTATGATACGTGTGTCAGAGGTGACACGCGAACTCATTTTTTTGGTTGATTTTTCTTTGTTAAATGGCATTTAAATATATAAAATAAATATCAAAAATATAAGTCTTTGTTTTACTATGTTTTCAAATATCAAAAAATTTCTATATGTGACACGGCACCAGAGTTAAGTTAGGGTTTTTCAAAATGCTGACACGCCGAGCTCAAAAGGTTCGTCATCACTGGCCTAGAACATAGTAGGTGATTAATAAACATTTTTTTAATGAATTAATGAAATCTATCACAATATTATACCTTGTATATTTGGTGATCAGGAGCTGAAATAGTGATTCCTATAGTTTTTCAGGTCCAGAATTTTAAGAGGTCACTATGATCAAAGAGTGGGATTTAGGAATTTAAGAGTAAGATGAACATAGTTCTGGGAAATAAATTTTAGGGTGTGGCCAAGGTAATGTGTTATCAAAATTAAGTGAAGAGGAGAAACCAAGATGGCGGCATAGGTAAACATCTGAAATTGCTGCCTCGCACAACCACTTCAAAACTACAACTAAAAGACAAAACAGACATCATCCAGAACCACAGGAAGGCTGGCTGAGTGGAAATTCTACAACTAGAAGGAAAGAGAAAAGCACACTGAGACTCAGAGGAGGTGCGGAAGTAAAGTGCAGAGGTACGGAGGTGGAGGCGCGCATGAGGAAAAGGCTGGCAACTGAGGACCAGGTTGTCTTTTTCAATAGGGAGGGAGGGAGTCACAAGCTCCCGACGGAACAGAACTCCCAGTTCCGGGCGAGTCTCTGGGGACCCAGGACTCATACGGGGAGAAACTGGACTGTCTGGCAGTAGGCAGAACTCAAGGGCGGCTTTCTCTCAGAGGTGCTTGAAGCGTTTACCTCGGGACACAGACAGGACACTGAGACCCGGGGGCCTCTTAGGGCAGGACTGAGGATCAGCCATAGCTG
>NW_005357451.1:827863-842274 GCF_000412655.1 Myotis brandtii | reverse complement strand
GAACAACTGTAATAATCTGAACAATAAAGATTTATTTTAAAAAATTAAGTGAAGATGCAGATGTTTGGAGTCAAACAGCTAAAGAAGCAGCATCTCAAGTGTCCATAAATAGAGGAGTGGATAAAAAAAGCTGTGTTCCATTTACACAGTGGAATACTACTCTGCTATAAAAAAGAGGAATAATCTGAACAATAAAGATTTATTTTAAAAAATTAAGTGAAGATGCAGATGTTTGGAGTCAAACAGCTAAAAAAGAAGCATCTCAAGTGTCCATAAATAGAGGAGTGGATAAAAAAAGCTGTGTTCCATTTACACAGTGGAATACTACTCTGCTATAAAAAAAAAGAGGCAAATCTTATCCTTTGCGACAGCATGGATGGACCTGGAGAACATTATGCTAAGTGAATTAAATCAGTCAGAGAAAGACAAGTACTATATGATTTCACTCATATATGGAATCTAATGAACAAAACAAACTAATAAGCGAAATAGAGGCAGGCTCATAGATAGAGATCAGGATGACAGCTGTCAGGGGTGAGGCGTGCTGGTTGGGGGTGGTGAAGGAGGGATTGAGCAAACAAGAAAACAAAGAGAAAGAACTCATGGACACAAACAGCAATGTGGTGATTGTGGGGGTCAGGGAGGATGTAGAGGAGGGTACAGAGGGGATAAATAGTGATGGACAGAGACTTCACTAGGGATGGTGAACACATAATATAGTATAGAGATGATGTGTTGTATATCTGTGCACCTGAAACCTGCATAATTTTGTTAACCTATGTCACCCCAAGAAGTTTAACTTAAAAACAATTCTGAGAGAAAGCATTAGATAAATTGCCATAGCTGTGTCTATGATAATATTTGTGGGGCAGAGAAAATGGCTGTAAACAAAATACCACAGTCTTCAATAACTGTGAGACTGTGATAGAGGGATAATAAAGGAGTAGAAAAGGAAGGAAGGCAGGAGAGGATGTTATAGTTAGATGGCAAGCATTTAAAAAAGTGGAAAGATTGTTACAGAAATGTGGAAGAATAATCATCTAAAAGTGGCAACAAGAAGAATGCTAACCCTGTGTCACATCCCTATGATATATGTACTAACTATACTAATAAAAGGGTAATATGCTAATTAGACCAGACTTCTTCCGGATGTCCTTCCAGACAAAGCCACAGTGGTGGGGACAGAGGCAGAGGTGGTTAGGGGCAATCAGGTCTGCAGGCAGAGGCGGTTAGGGGCGATCAGGCTGGCAGGGGAGCAGTTGGGGGCCAATCAGGCAGACAGGCAGAGGCAGTTAGGGGCAATCAGGCAGGCAGGCAGGCAGGCAAGCAGTTAGGAGCTAGTGGTCCCAGATTGCAAGAGGGATGTCCAACTGCTGGTTTAGGGATCGGGCCTAAACCAGCAGTCAGACATCCCCTGAGGGGTCCCAGATTGGAGAGGGTGCAGACTGGGCTGAGGGACACCCCCCACCCCATGCACAAATTTTGTGCACCAGGCCTCTAGTAAGAGAATAAACAGATCTAGCACAAGAGGGTTGAAATGAAAGTGATGTCTTCTTGGAATAGCCAAGTTTCAGTCAAGACCAGGAGGCAGAGAATGAGTTTGGAGAAGAGGAAAAGAAGACAGGGGAGTTTGGTTATGATAAAAAGAGGATTTCAGAGCACAGTATAATCATGGGAGGAAGGGTAACAGTGGGAGGATGAGTTGGTAGAAGAACAAGAAAAGAGATAGGTAGAAGAGTAATGCCTCTAGGGCAGTGGTTCTCAACCTTGGCTGCACATTAGAATCACCTGGGAATCTTTTTAAAATCCTGATTTTTGGGCCTCATCCTCTGGAAATTCTGTTTCTTTGTTACTAATGTTGTGGCCCCACCCCATAACAATGAAACAGAATTTCCAGAGGATGAGGCCCAGAAATCAGGATTTTAAAAAGATTCCCAGGTGATTCTAATGTGTAGCCAAAGTTGAGAACCACTGCTCTAGGGACTTGTATGTGGATAGACGGTCAAGTAGGATTGTGAAGAGGTATTTTGCATTAAACTAAGTTCAAGATTCCTGACAAGTATAACCTGAGAACCATTTGGTATCAGAGGAATACTCAGTCCATTTGGCAGTGACTCTGGCATCAGTCTATATCTTTTCCTCAGAAGCCAAACCAAAAGTTTGAGAGGAATTGTTTTGATATCCCCCAAAAGTTTAAGTGATTCAAGCTCAGGTGGTTAGGAATGAATACTTACCACCTCAGAGGAAGATTGCCACAAAGAGAACCTTGTTATCCAATAAACTTTTTTGCTGCTGACCTCACATTTATAATGCTGAAATATCCTATATAATAAAAGCCTAATATGCTAAGTATCTGGTCATCCGTTCAACCAATCAAAGCATAATATGCTAATGTTATGTTAAGGCCACTCAACCGCTTGCTATGATGTGCACTGACCATCAGGGGCAGATGCTCCAACTGGTAGGTTAGCTTGCTGCTGGGGTCCAGCTGATTGGGACTAAGCGAGACAGGCCGGACATGCCCTGGAGCCCTCCTGTGGTCACTCCCCAGCTGGACAACCTCCCGTGTCCCTCCCTGGCCCCGATCTTACACCAGTGGGGTCCCTCGGCCTGGCCTGCACCCTCTTGCAATCCGGGACCCCTTGGGGGATGTTGGAGAGCTGGTTTCAGTCCGACAGCAGAACGACCGGTCACTATGATGTGCACTGACCACCAGGGGGCAGACGTTCAATGCAGGAGCTGCCCCCTGGTGGTCAGCTTGCTCCCACAGTGGGAGCGCCACTCAGCCAGAAGCCAGGCTCATGGCTGGTGAGCGCAGCGGTGGTGGCGGGAGCCTCTCCTGCCTCTGAGGCAGCACTAAGGCTGTCCGACTGCCAGTTTAGGCCCGCTCTCCAAGCTGTCAGTCATACATCCCCCAAGGGCTCCCTGACTTCAAGAGGGCACAGGCTGGGCTGAGGGACCCCGCCCAAGTGCAGAAATTTTGTGCACTGGGCCTCTAGTTGTTTCATAATCATCTTCATAGAAATGAGTCAATTTTGTCTGTTTTCCTCATAAATTTTCTTTTTTGTTCTGAAATTTCCTTGATAATAGTCTTCTCTACTGTCCATGTAGCAGTTTCCAGCTTATGCCTAAGGTCTCTCCTCCCATATATAATTTGGCAAGTCTATAGTAATGATGGGGCTTTCTTCAAGTATATACCATACTTCATTAGTGTAATACGGTACTAACTGTAAGGTACACCATTATTTTAGGTATACTAAGAAAAAAATGTTATCAATTAGCCTATGATACAATGTTTCTTGATCACTTAGAAGTTTCATTTTACACTTATTTTAAGAACTCTTAGAGTCATTCATACAGATTTCAATTATATATTAGTCTTATGCATCCATAGGAATAAAAATATAAGAAAAACACATGTGAGGAATCCCTAAAACTTCCTCATATCCTCAAGTCTAGCTCTTTTTTCAGTCATATTTTGACTCGGAATTATTAATGTACATGTAATTTTAACACAGAATCATTCTCTATGTCATCAAGAGTACTGACACTCATTCTGCAAGTCTTGATGCTGGCAGTTATTCCTCCAGTGATACATATTTGGTTTATAAATACCTGCTGTTTTATTTTCATACCTTTCTGTGTACAAAATAACATTTGTTTTGATGCTTAGTAGCAGTGTAAACTTTTTTAAGATGTTTTAAATAACAATTATCTCAACACATGTACTAACAACAATGCATATAACTCAAGTGTTGATATTATGAACAGTTATGACCCTATTTCCACATGTACATGCAATGACAACTATATCACAATAGCTACTTGGCCAACATTGGTTGTAAGACACATTTGTTGAAGGTAAAGCCTAATGTCAGAGATTTGTCACAGCAGAAGTGTGACAAATAGTGTGTCTAGGAACTAATAGAATATGGTATTTACATGAAAATTGATCCTAAGAGGAGAGAATTGATCCTAAAAAGAGAGACCATGAACACTTACTAAGTTGATCCAAGGTAATGAACTAAAATCATAGGGAAGCAATGGCTTGGAATGCCATGCTTACTGTCACTCCAAATGTCCTCTGGGTCACTAACCTTGAATTTCTCCTGAATCCCAGGGTGATGGGAACTACTCTCAATGCAAACATTGGTGAACAACTATCTATTTGATGAGACTAATAGCACTGCCATTTGTGGTGACAAGAGGCATTACCACAGCAGACCTGAGAAGGAGAAATGTCTTATTAATTAGCTAACCCCAATCCAATTCCAATGCCCTTCTCCCTTGAAACTTCCCATTATAGAATCTAGAAAGCCAAAAACTCAGTTTCCCATATTCACTTACAGATTAGTGGACAATGTGACTCAGTTACAGTAGTGAGACATTAAGCAAATATCTACTGCCACTGACCCTTTCCCTTCTTTCTCTCTGCCTTGAATGTAAATATAATGTCTGGAGCTTCAGAAGACATCTTATGACAATGAGACAATGTACATGAAGATTGTAGTAACAATAGCAGGTCAGAAAAAAATAGAACTTCCTTGGGTCAGATGGCGTAAACACTAAATCAACACCAGCAACAAACTACCTGTAGACTTGTTTTTACTAGTATGTGGGGAATAAAAAGCCATTATTTGCTTAAACCTCAATTGGTTGTTTTGTTACTTTCATCTGAACATATGCGTCATTAATATGAATGCTAAGGGCAGCTGCCACTGAGTGGCCAAAGGTTCTAGTTTGTGGATCATGTGCTATAACATCCACTTCCCCCACCCTTCATTCTCTACAGGGAATTCAGAGTATCTGAGAGAGAATCATGGTCAGAAGTTCCTGCAAAATGGCCATGGATATTAATTGTGGATTCTCTAAGGAAATATAGAAAGCCATTATGTTAGTCTGTGTCATTTGAAAACACAAACAAGTCTATATAATGAAATGAAGTGAGTATGGACTATGTTTGCAAACAATAAAAGTGTTTGAAATTAAATGGTATATTTTCTGAAATGAAGTGCTCAAAATACACTCCAAATGCTTTCGAAAATATAAATACCTATGACTCACCGAATGTTTCCATCTTGAACTCTCAGATATAATTTATTGTTCCAGGAATATGTTAATTACATGGTGTACAGATTTGCATTTACAATTCAACAAATGTGCCAAATCTTATTACCCAGCCAGCTTTGAAAATAGAGCTTGTCACATACCTCAGAAACTAAGGAGCCTTGCTGAGCTGGGACCATTTCTCCCAACTATTGCCTACAGGGCAGGAGAATGAACTTATTTGCATTCTGCAACATGACCCTAACCAACCAGAAAAAATATCCTGCTTCTCTACATAAAATTCTAGCTTGAAATAGCCTAAAATTAACAGATTAATATTCCATTGTACACCACAATTCAGATTTATTTTCAAAGTATCCTTCATATAAATTACATTTGAGCAATATTAGGTTTCAAAAATATAAAAGGCTGGGGGAGAGAAGATGGTAGCCGAATAGGCAGAACTTTCTTGCACCTCCTTCCAGGGCCAGATTGGAAATAAGACTAAAATGGGAAACATTCACCTGGAATTACCAACTGATATCCAACAGTGAAGGAGACTAATAGCAAGGAAGGA
Source organism: Myotis brandtii (assembly GCF_000412655.1). Taxonomy (NCBI): domain Eukaryota; kingdom Metazoa; phylum Chordata; class Mammalia; order Chiroptera; family Vespertilionidae; genus Myotis; species Myotis brandtii. Next base: position 836,651 of record NW_005357451.1, on the reverse strand, counting down.
CAGAAAATACCTGAAAACTAGTAGGAAGGGCAAGGTCGTTGGAGCTGATCCAGCTTCCACGGGCAGCAGGCTGAGAGTGAGGAAGGATCTCTTAACTATGGGAAGGTTATTTCCCTGAGAAGATCATGGCCCGGAACCCAGGCTGGACTCCACAGTCCGGAGCACCAGAGCCAAGACCAGTGGCCCACATAATATCCAGCTGTGAAAGGCAGCAGGACTTCTAGCTGCCTGAGAGAGGGGAGCTACTCCTGGAGCCAATTGGAGAAAATGCTTCAAATTTTTTGTTTTGTTTTGTTTTTAACCCAGAGCACAGGAGTTTCAGTTGAAGCTACTCACCAGAGGCTTTGGTGTAGGAAGGACGGTGCGAACTTGAGGTGCTTAAGGAGAGGCTGGGGTGGGAAGTATTGGGGGGAGACGTGGAAAAGCAGCAGCTAGTAGTCCTGCATTCGGTCGTCCCCCGCCCCCCCCCTCCCCCAAACTAAAAGAGCCATTTTTCCTGAGAGGTGCTAGCAGTTCAGGAAAAGGAAAAAAACAAACAAACAAAAACACCATAGGTGATACAGCCTGCCACACCCTCAGGAGCCCTGCCTGCCACACCCTGCATCTTAACCTTTTTAGAGGAAATAGCAGCAAAGGTCAAGCCTAGGGGTTTGAATAGTCTCAGGAAGCATCAGTGACTGGATTGGGGGTGGGGCCATCCGCTCCACTATCCCAGGAGCCTGACTGGTGCTTCCCCCTCACAGGAGAGCTGTTAGAAACTCGTGGTATCCAACTGATCCCACTGGACTGCATACAAAGATCTCTGCCTAGAGGAGGGCAGAGTAATATTCTGGGACAATCTCAGAGGAGTAGCTCTGTGATGGGGAAACACATCTACCAATTTCCCTGAAATCTGGACAGCACTTCCTCCTCATGGGAGATCTAGAAGTCTAGACTCCTAATTCCACATACAGCCCTGTCAGAAACAGACTTTTGAGTAATTAAGATTGACAGCAGGCTGACAGGCAAAGGTGGGTGGAGGTGAAGCCCAGGGAACCTGGGGAAGTTTGCTGACTCATACTTGAGCCCAGTGCAGCTAACAAACTGGTGTTAGAGTGCAGTTTGGCAGCTCCCATGAGCAGCCAAGTCCTGTGGAGACACGCACACACAGTGAATCTCTTGGAGCTTCAAACAGATTGCTGAAAGCCAAAGGAGAACAGTTTCTGACAGTGGCTAGCACCTAAGTACTTCCAAGGAGCCCAGATATGGAAGACAGAACAGTCAGCCACAGTCATCAGAAAAGCAGCATCCAAAGGGAGCTCCAAAGAGGCACTGAACTCTGCTGAGACAAACATCACTTCTTTATCTTCTTTATCAATCTGCTTTATGATTTGTTATTATTTTGGTCTCTATTGTTTCTTTCATATATCTATTTGTTTCTCTTTCATTACTCTGCTCAATTCTTTTTCCTTTTTTTCTCTCCTTTCTCATCTTTTCTTTTTTTGTTATTTTGAGTATACTGGCTATCTCCTCTTACTTTTCAAATTTTTTTCTTCCTCTTTTTTAAATACAATTTTCCTTCCCTATTTTTTTTCCTAATCCTCACCTGAGATTATTTTTTCCATTGATTTTTAGACAGAGTGGAAGGGAGGAAAGAGAGGTGAGAGAGAAACATCAACGTGAGAGACAAATCAATTGTTTGCCCTCATCCTCACTCTGACCAGGGCCAGGGATTGAACCTGCAACTGAGGTATGTACCCTTGATTGGGAACGGAACCTGTGACCCTTTGGTCTGCTGACCAAAGCTCTAACCACTGAGTAAAACCGGTCAGGGCTCCTTCCCTTATTCTTTATTATTATTTTTCTTTATTTCATCTCTGCCCCTTCATATCCCTTATTCTTCCCCCACCCCGTTTTTTTTCTCCTAGTATTTTTTCTTTCTTTTCTTCTATCATTCATGTTCTATTTTCACTTTCCTAATTCTCTTTTCTTTTGTGGTTGCTTTTGTTGTTGTTGTAGGGGTATTATGTATGTTTTGTTTTGTTTCTATTGTTTCTTATTTTATTTTGTTGTACTTTGTTCTGTTCTGTCAGCACCTTTACAACAGTTCACATGACATGGTCAGGAGTGAGCCTCACTGTAAGCCAGCCTAAGAGGAGATTCCATCTAAGAATGGGACAACAATATTCAAGACCCAATTATCACAGAAGAACAGAAATAACTCAAACAAGGTGCATTCCTAGAGCATCCAGCTCAGGAGATCTGAGATACTCTACCACTGGATCCCACAAAGCACCTACTACATAAAACCAACCCCACAAAGACTGGGAGGCATAGCAGTGTAATCTAATACATAGAAAACTTACAAAGGGACAAAAATGGGGAGAAAAACAACCCCCAAATGAAAGAGAAGGAGGAATTGCCAGAAAATGAATTAATTGAAATGGAGGCAAGAAATTTGTCAGATAAATAATTTAAAATAATGGTAATAAGTGTGCTCAAACAACTTAGTGTGAACTACAAGCAACTTAATGTGAACTTTATAGAACTTGATCAGAACTACACCAGCATTAATAAAAATATATTAAAAAATAAATAAAGAGGTAGAAACCATGAATAAGAATCAAGTGGAAATAAAGAATGACATAACTTAAATAAAAAATAACCTGGAAGGAATGAACAGTAGACTACAAGAATCAGAGGACCAAATCAGTGAATTAGAATACAAGGTAAAAAAATACCCATTCAGAACAACAATTTTGAAAAAAATTAAAAAGCAAGAAAAGAGTTTAAGGGAGCTTTGGAACAACATGAAACTTAACAAGCTCTGCATAATAGGAGTACCAGAAGGAAAGAATTTGAGCAAAGAATAGAGAACCCGTTCAAAGAAATAATGACAGAAAATTTATCTAACCCAGTGAAGGAAAAGTCACTCAAGTTCAGAAAACACAGAGTATCCCAATCAAAATGAACCCCAAAATACCCACACCTAAACACATAATAATTAAAGTGGCAAATGTTAAAGGAAAAGAAAGAATCTTAAAAGCAACAAGGGAGAGACAGAAAGTAACCAACAAGAGAGCTCCCATTAGACTGTCATCTGATTTCTCAATAAAAACACTTCAGGCCAGAAGGGTGTGGCATGAAGTATACAAAGTAATAAAAGTCAAGGGATTGAACCCAAGAATACTTTATCCAGCAAGGCTATCATTCAAATTCAAAGGTGAAATAAAGAACTTCACAGAAAAAAAAGGCTAAAAAAGTTTATTCACACTAAACCAGCACTGCAAGAAATGCTAAAGGGATTGTTGTACAAAGAAGAAATAAAGAGAAGAACACAGGCATAAAGGATAAAAATGAAAAAAATAAGTGCCTATGAATAACAATCATATGTTGCAGATAAGCTGCCAGGCGGCCTGGGAGAATAATCAGTTGGGCACTCAGAGGATTCAGAAGAGGAGCCTTTAATGCAGAATTGCAGATACACTAGTGCAGTGACTCAGGGGAATCAACCTCCAAAGCCCGAGTGATGAATATGGAGGAAGCCCTCCTTCTATCCCCTTTAGTTTCTTTGTCCCCCAAATATGGATCGGGCTTCTGGAATTTTTGTGGGCTTTGCAGTCCCCCAGTGGATTGGGATGGGGGAAGTGAGATTACATCCAAGGCCTGCCTGGCTGGCGCCAGCGCTGCCAACCCCCTATGGTGGTTGTGTATGATTCATGGTTTATGGCCTCTGTAAAATGGGAGTATTCCAGGAAACAGGTTCTGTAAGACAGGACAAGCTTCATAGATAAGAATGGAGCTAATTATCTACTAGCAATATTGTGCATCAGAATACTGGTTGCTGGCACAGATTCAGATTGCTAGCCCCCCAAATGTCTTATATTCCCCTTCACATAAATGTAAATGGCTACAATGCTCTAATAAAAAGACATAGGGTATCTGAATGGACAAGAAAACAGAACCCATATATATACTATCGATAAGAGACCCAACTCAGAAAAAAAGACTCACATAGGGTGAAAGTGTAAGGATTAAAAAAAAAAATTTCATGCAAATGCAAAGGAAAAAAGCTGTTTTGGCAATACTCAAATCTGCCAAAATATACTTCAAAATAAGTCCATAACAAGAGACAATGAAGATCACTTCATAATACTAAAAGGAACAACACAACAAGAAGCTATAATGCTTGTAAACATATATGCACCCAATACAGGAGCATCCAAATATATTTTTAAAAATTCTGCAGGATTTTAAAGGCGAGATTGAAAGCAATACAATCATAGTAGGGGACTTCAATAAATTATTTAACCTTATAAACCTGCACTGATCTCACTGGATTGATCGTCTAGACATAAAAGCAATAAGGAAATGGTCACCCTAATCAATACACTAGATCAAATGGATTTAATTGAAATTTACAGAACATTTTACACCAAAGCTGCAGAATATACATTCTCCTCAAGTGCAAATGGGACATTTTAAGATATGCAACATGTTAGGACACAAAATAATCTCTAAAAATTCAAGAAGATTGAAATCATATTAAATATCTTCTCAGATGACAATGGCATGAAACTAGAAATCAACTACAATCAAAACATCACAAAACATTCAAACATATGGAAACTAAATAGCATGTTATTAAACAACCAAAGGCCCGGTGCATGAAATTTGTGCACTTGGGGAAGTGTCCCTCGGCCCAGCCTGCATCCTCTCCAATCTGGAACTCCTCGGGAGATGTCTGGGACCCCTGTGGGATCTGGCCTATACCGGAAGTCGGACATCCCTCTCACAATCTGGGACTGCTGGCTCCTAACCACTTCTGCCTGCCAGCCTGATCACCCCCTAACCGCTCCACTGCTGGCCTGATTAACACCTAACTGCTCCCCTGCCGGCCTGATCGCCCCCACCTGACCTCCCCTGCCAACCTAGTCTCCCCCAACTGCCCTCCCCTGTCAGTCTGATCTCACCCCCAATTGCCCTCCCCTGCTGGCCTGGTTGCTCCCAACTGCCCTCCCCTGCCAGCCTGATCTCGCCCCCAACTGCCCTACTCTGCCAGCCAGTTTGTTCTAATTGGTCAGATTCTATGCCAGTCAGCATCAAAAGCTCCACCTCTACGCAGCCATTGGCTCCTTACAGTTGAGCCAAATTTGGTTCTGATTGGTCAGTTTGTGAATATTTCTCTCTTCTCCATATCCAGTACAGCTAGAGAGTGGTCCAGTTCCTGAGTAGGGGCTGCTGGGGATTGAGAAAATGAAAGAAAGAGACAGACACAGATGGAAGGAAAAGGCTGGGGCCGGGTGGGACCACTGTCCTCTGATGGAGAGACGAGGACCCAGAGCCAATACAGTGTGTTTATTTTATACAGAAAAAAACAGGAAGTTTTACTAAAAGTCAAGACAAAGGAGATTATGCACATTCTTGGTGCTTGGCTGGATTTAAATAACAAAACTCACCCCCTGGCACCTGGACTGAAGGTCAAGCTGACAGCACTCCTGCCTCTGGCAAAGCGTGTTTCCAGGACGTGGCTTTGCCAATGCCACTGGATTCAGCTGACAATAATTAAAGAAATGCCCATGTGCCTACCCAGGCACTCTCTACACAGTTTCTATGCCAGTCAGCATCAAAAGCTCCACCTCCTAGGCAGCCATTGGCTCTTCACAGTTGACCCAGATTTGGTTCTGATTGGTCAGTTTCTATGCCAGTCAGCATCTCTGGGCCTATCAACGGGGCATGATCAGAAAGGTGGGGCTGATCAACAGCCCTGGTGGAGGCATGGAGAGAAATGGAGGTGTGGCAGCTGACCAGGCCCAGAGCTAAAGAGAGAGGCAAGTGCTGATCAACAGCTGCCTCAGAGGCTACAGATCAGATCCTGCTTCTCTCTTCAGGCCTCTCTCTGGGCCTGATTTGCAGCCCCCTCAGCAGTCAGTGCTGGGTCACCGTGCCTGCAGCCATAGCAGTAAGCACTGGGTCGCCACAGCAACCCAGGGCTGACTGCAGGACTGACTTCTGGTTGGTCCAGTGTCTGGTTGTGACGGACCCAGGGTTTTTATATATTCGGATGATTGGGTTACCAATGAGATCAAGTAGGAAATAAAAGCTTCCTGGAAACAAATGAAAACGAACACACAACAACCCAAAATCTATGGGACACAGAGAAAAAGCAATGATAGGGAAGTTCATGTCACGACAGGCCTACCTCAAAAAACAACAAAAATTAACAATAAACTATTTAACCCTACAACTTAAAGAATTAGAAAGACAACAAGAATAGCCCAAGTAAATGGAATGAAGGAAATAATAAAGATCAGAGCCAAAATAAATGCCACAGAGCATAAAAAAACAAGCTCAGCCAGTGTGCTTAGTGGTTGAGCATTAACCCATGAACCAGGAGGTCATGGCTCAATTCCCATTCATGGTTTAGGCCTAGGTAGTGGGCTTGATTCCCAGTAAGGTGTAGGCAGGAGGCAGTCCATTGATAATTCACTCTCATCATTGATGTTTCTATCACTCTCTTGCCCCCCACATCCTCTCTGAAATCAAGAAAAAAAAAACACATTTAAGAAAAGAGACTAAAAAAAATACAAAAGATAATGAAACCAAGACTTGGTTCTTTGAAAAGATAGATAAACATTTTCCCAGACTTACCAAGAAACAAATAGAGGAGACCCAAATAAATAGAATTAGAAACAAAAGAGGTGAAGTAACAACCAACACCACAGAAATAAAAAGGATTGTAAGAAAATACTATAAACATCTATACAGCAAGAAGCTGGACAATGTGGACAAAATGGAAAAATTCCTAGAAAAATAAAATCTCCCCAAATGGAATGGGAAAGAAGCAGAAAACCTGAATAGGCCTGTAATAGCCAATGAAATTGAAATAGCAATAAAAAAAACTCCCAGAAAAAAAAACAAAAAGACTAGGTCCAGATGGATTCACAAGGGAGTTTTACCAAATAGTCAAATAAGAATAAACACAACCATTCTCAAACTATTCCCAAAAAATCCAAGAGGAAGGAAAAATTCCAAGATTTTTTACAAGGCTAGCATTATCTTAATTCCAAAATCAGATAAAGACACTACAAAGAAAGAGAGTGACATGCCACTATCCTATATAATAAAAGGGTAATATGCAAATTGACCCTAACAGCAGAAAGACTGGGAATGATTGGTCACTATGACACACACTGACCACCAGGGGGCAGATGCTCAATGCAGGAGCTGCCCGCTGGTGGTCAGTGCGCTCCCACAGGGGGAGCTCTGCTCAGCCACAAGCCAGGCTGACGGCTGCCAGCACAGCTGTGGTGGCAGGAGCCTCTCCCGCCTCCTCAGCAGTGCTAAGGATGTCCAACTGCAGCCTAGGCCTGCTCCCCACTGGCAAGTGGACATCCTCCGAGGGCTCCTGGGATGCCAGAGGGATGTCTGACTGCCAGCTTAGGCCCGATACCCCGGGGAGCAGGCCTAAGCCAGCAGGTGGTCATCCCCCGAGGGGTCCCAGACTGCGAGAGGGCACAGGCTGGGCTGAGGGACCCCCCCAAGTGCACAAATTTTTGTGCACCGGGCCTCTAGTCCTTGATAAACATAAATGTTAAAATCTTCAACAAAATATTAGCAAATAGGATCCAGCAATATATTAAACAGATCATACACCACAACCAAGTGGGATTTATTCTGGGAATGCAAGGCTTGTAGGATATTTGCAAATCAATAAATGTGATACATCACTTAAACAAATTGAAAGACAAAAATCACATGCTCATGTCACAAAAAATAGATGCAGAAAAAGAATTCCACAAAATCTAACAACCATCTATATCCTATCTAATAATAGACAAACATGGTAATTGACCATACCTTCGCTACGCCTCCCATTGGCTAATCAACGCAATATGCAAATTAACCGCCAACAAAAGATGGTGGCTAATTTGCATACTGCAGGCAAGGTGGGACAGCGCCATCTCACCTGGGAGGGGGGAGTCCCGTGTGTGACTGGACCTGGGGCGGCCGGGTGGGGCAGTAGTGATCCACCAGCCCACCTGGGAGTCCCAAGTGGGACCTGGGGCGGGGCCCCAACCCCTGGATAGGCCATGTCCTGTTCGAGACCAGGGGCGGCGTCGCAACCCCCCATCGGCCCTGCCCTGTGCACAACTGGGGGCGGTGCCCCAACCCCTCAATAGCAGGGACTGGGGGTGGTGCCCCAACCCCCTGATCGGCCCTGCCCTGTGGGGGGCCGGGGGCGGTGCCCCAACCCCCTGATTGGCCCTGCCCTGTGTGGGACTGGGGGTGGCGTCCCAACCCACCATCAGCCCTGCCCTGTGTGTGACCGGGTTGGCGCCCCAACACCCTGATCGGCCCTGCCCTGTGCGCGACCCATGGAGGCAGGGCAGGCACCTAGGGATCGGGCCTGCCATCTGCCACCTGGGCAGGAACCTAGGGATCGGGCGTGCCATCTGCCACCCAGGGAGCAGGCCTAAGCCAGCAGGTGGTTATCTCCCGAGGGGTCCCAGACTGTGAGAGGGCACAAGTGGGGCTGAAGGACACCCTCCACCCCCCACCCCTCGCCAGTGCACAAATTTTTGTCCATCGGGCCTCTAGTCTACACTAATAAAAGAGAAACATGGTAATTAGCGTACGACCGCTACCCTTCCCATTGGCTAATCAGCATATCCTTATGCAAATTAACTGTCAGCCAAGATGGCGGCCGGCAGCCAGGCAGCTGGAAGCGAACATGAGGCTTGCTTCAATGACTGCAGACTCCAACGTTCCCCGCCTGACTTGCCGGCCTCTGAGCTGCAACTCTAAG
>NW_005357451.1:825456-826485 GCF_000412655.1 Myotis brandtii | reverse complement strand
CAAATTTTTGTGCACCGGGCCTCTAGTATATATATAAAAGGCTAATATGCTAAGTATCCAACCATCCTACTGGTTGCTATGATGCACACTGACCACCAGGGGGTAGACACTCAATGCAGGAGCTACCGTGAAGTGCATAGAGAAACAGCACCACAGACCTGGCACCCAAAAAGCAACACTAAGCTTTCCCCAAGTGGTACACAGGTCCCACCACCACCCTGGAGCAACAGCCCACCAAATCACAGCCGATGTTGCTGAGACCCCATGGCACAAAATGCAGCCCACAACCCAGCCCAACCAGAAAGTGGCTGCGGGTGCCAAGTAATGACATCATGTAGCAATGCTCGGTTTCCTCTCCCTAGTGACAGGCCATTTAACAATAAACTGCAGTATGGACCTGGAACCCATAAAACAACACTCGACTTCCCCCAAGTGAGACACAGTCCCTGCCATCACCCTGGAGTGACACCCCATCAAATCACAAGCAATGCTGCCGAGACCCCAAGACACAAAATGCAGCCAACAGCCCAGCCCAGCCTTGAAACGGTCACTGTGGTTGCTGGGTAATGACATCATGTAGCAATGCCTGGCTTCCTCTGCCTAGTGACAACTAGTCTCCTTGAAGTTTCTTCAGCCCAGGAACATGACTTGCTATATAGCCAGGTGGAAACATTTCACACTTTAACAAAATGTGTGTGAAGTGTTTTCCTGTGCCTCATCTCATGTGATTCTCACAGAAGTCCTGGAGTAGATAGATAGGAGACTCAGTGGAATCCTATTTTCTTAGCTGGAAATTTGAGAGTTAGCTTAAAAACTTGACCCAACTGAAAAGAAGTAAGAAATGGTGGACCTTGAAAATGACTTCAGGTTTTCTCACTGCACAGAATATAGTCAAACACTGTTGCAGTTAAATATCTTACCCTTTGTTCTCCCTGCATGATCTACAATAATAATCTGCTTCGTGTTGCTATTTACTGCTGTGTTGCTGACAATTACCTGAAAGAGAAGTTGGGGTGCTTCACTGGGCTG
>NW_005357451.1:800429-818173 GCF_000412655.1 Myotis brandtii | reverse complement strand
TATGCTAAGTGAAATAAGCCAGTCAGAGAAAGATAAATACCACATGATCTCACTCATTTGTGGATTATAGAAAACCTGATGAGAAGATGAGAAGGGACAGATGCAAAGACTGAGAAACAGTGATCAGGCTATCAATCCCCAGAAGGAAAGTAGGGGGGTAAGGGGGTAAGGGGAAGAGATCAACTGAAGGACTTGTATACATGCATATAATCCAAACCAATGGACATGGACAACAGGGGGATGGGAGCATGAGTGTGAGGGGAGGGGAGGGATGTTGGGCGTTAATGGGTGGTATGAGGACACATTTGCAATACCTTAACTAATAAAAAAAATTGGTTAAAATGGTAAAATAAATAAAAAATAAAAGACATAGAGTGACTGAATTAATAAGAACACGACTCATATATATGCTGTTTACAAGAGACCCACATCAGAACAAAAGATACACACAGACTGAGAGTGATAAGATGGAAAAACATATTCCATGCGACTGGAAAGGAAAATAAAGGTGGGGTAGTAATACTCACATCTGACAAAAAAGACTTCAAAACAAAGACCATAACAAGATACAAACAAGGCCACAACATAACACTAAAGGGGATGATTCAACAAGAAAATGTAGCCATTGTAAACATATATGCACCCAATATGGGAGCATACAAATATTTAAAAAAAAACCTCTTGATGGACTATAAGGAAGAGACTGAGAGCAGTACAGTCATAGTAGGGGGCTTTAATACTCCACTGACATCACTGGATATGTCTTCCAGATGAGAAATCAACAGGGAAACAGAGGCCTTAAATGACACACTAGATCAGATTAATCTAACTGATATTTACAGAACATTTCACCCCCCAAAAACAGAATATACATACTTCTCAACTGCACATGCAACAGTCTTAAAGGCAGAACACTTGCTCAGACACAAAACAAGTCTATACAAATTCAAGAAGATTGGTATCATACAAAGCATCTTCTCGGATCACAATGGCATGAAGTTAGAAATTCACTACAATAAAGAAATGCAAAAACACTCCAATACATGGAGGCTAAATAGCATGTTATTAAACAATGAATGGGTTACATATAAGATCAAGCAAGAAATTAAAAACTTCCTGGAAACAAATGAAAATGAACACACAACCACCCAAAACCCATGGGACATTGCAAAAGCAGCCTTGATAGGGAAGTTCATAGCATTACAGGCCTACCTAAAGAAACAAGAAAAAGCACTAATAAACTATGTAACCCTACGACTAAATGAATTGGAAAGAGAACAGCGAGAAAAGCCCAGAAGTAGAAGGAAGGAAATAATAAAGATCAGAGTGGAAATAAATGACTTAGAGAATTAAAAAAAAAAAAACAGTACAAAAGATCAATAAATCTAAGAGCTGGTTCTTTGAAAATATAAATAAGATTGATATCCTTTAGCCAGACTCATCAAGAAACAAAGAGAGAGGACCCAAATAAATAAGATCAGAAATGAAAGCTGAAAAGTAACCACTGACACCACAGAAATACAAAGGATGGTAAGCAAATACTATGAATAACTATATGCCAACAAATTGGACAACTTGGGCAAAGGAACAAATTCCTAGAAACATAAAGTCTTCCAAAACTCAATCAGGAAGAAGCAGAAAACCTGAATAGGCCAATACAACTGATAAAATTTAAGCAGTAATTTAAAAAAACTACCAGCAAACAAAAGTCGTGGACTGATGGATTTACAGGAGAATTTTACCAAACATTCAAAGAAGAACTAATACCTATCCTCCTCAAATTATTCCAAAAAATTTAATTGGAATGAACACTTCCAAGTATTTTTAAAAATAATTCTTTATTGGGGGAAAATATTATATATGTCCTCCCGCCCCATTGACCCTGTCCAGCCCACTTCAGCCCACAGCCCCAGGTCTTCACCACCCTATTGTCTGTGTTTATGGGTTATGTATATATACATACAAGGTATTTGGTTGATTACCTCCCACCCACCTACCATCCACCACCTTCCCTCTGTATGTATCTGGGTCCCCCAGAGCCTCAACCATCACTAGAGCTCAGATGAAGCAGGAGTTTATAAGTTCATTTTGTGTGCCAGCCTTTTAAAAGGAGCACCTGGGTCTCCAGCAGTCTCTGTGTCACTGAGCTCGATTCCCCACTGGTTTTTACAACCTGTAATTCTTGTTCTCCATAGGGACCTCTTTTCTCAGTTATGGGACCCTGGGCTGGGGGTCTGGTGTGGTGCTTGGACCCCTTGCTCCTCCAGGAAGCCTCCACAGAGGTGATCTCCCTCCAGATTTTAAAAGCGGCACACATGGGTGCCGGACCAGCCCATTCCATGCCTCTGCACCTCCTACCAGTCTCAGTGTGCTTTCTTCTTTACTCCTTTAGTTTTAGGACTTCCATTCAGCCAGCATTCTGGTGGTTCTGGGTGATGGTTGTTCTGTATTTTAGTTGTAATTTTGATGTGGTTGTAGGAGGCAGCGAGTATAGGCATTTGCCTATGCTGCCATCTTGGTTCTCCTAAGCTCTTTTTATGAAGCCAGAATTATCCTAATTCCAAAACCAGATAACGATACTACAACAAAAGAAAATCACAAGCCTATATCTGTTATGAATACAGATGCTAAAATCCTCAAAAAAATATTAGCAAATCAGATCCAGCAATATATTGAAAAGATCATACATCATGATTAAGTGGGATTTATTCTGGGGATGAAAGGCAGGAACACTATTTGCAAATCAATGTGGTATATCACATAACAAAGTGAAAGATAAATATCTCTTGATCATATCAATGGATGTAGAAATAGTATTAGACAATATCCATCTCCTTTTTTGATAAGAATTCTCAGCAAAGTGGGAATAGAGGTATCATAACTCAACATAATAAAGGCCATACATGATAAACCTGTAGCCAACAAAAATTTCAGTGGGCATAAACTAAGTGTTTCCTTTAAGAACAGGAACAATACAAGGATGTCTGCATTCACTACTCTTATTCAAGATAGTACTGGAAGTCCTAGCCACCACAATCATACAAGAAGAAGAGATAAAAGGCATCCAAATTGGAAAGAAGTAAAACTATCATTATTTGCAGATGACATGATATTGTATATAGAAAACAAACCCTAAAGAATCCACCAGAAAACTAGTAGACTTAATAAATTAATTCGGCAAAGTATCAGGATACACAATCAACATCCAAAAATTGATGGCATTTTTATATACCAATAATGAACTCTCAGAAAGAAAAATTTTAAAAAATCTCATTTACCATTGCAACAATAAAAAAATGATACCTAGGAATAAACTTAATTAAGGTATTAATATACCTATACTTAGAAAACTATAGAACATTAAAAAAAGATGTAGAGGAAGAGACAAACAAATGGAAACTTATACCATGTTCATGGATTGGAAGAATTAACATCATTAAAATATCCATGCTACCCAAAGCAAACTGTAGATTCAATGAAATCCCTATTAAAACACCAATGCCATTCTTCACAGAACTATAACAAATACTCGAAAAATTTATATGGAACCATGAAAGACCCTGAATAGTTGCAGCAATCTTGAGAAAGAACACAATTGGAGGGATCACATTATTGGATATCAAACTATACTAAAAAGCCATTATAATCAAAACAGACTGGTACTGGTACATACAATGGAGTAAAGACAGTCTATTCAACAAATGGTGTTGGGAAAACTGGACAGATACATGCAAAAAGATACAACTAGACCACCAACTTACAGCATACACAAGAATAAACTCAAAATGAATAAATGACTTAAATGTAATCATGAAACCATAAAAATCCTAGAAGAAAACAGAGGTAGTAAAATCTCAGATATCTCACATAACAGAATATTTACAGATACATCTTCCAGTGCAAGAGAAACAAAGGAAATAGTAAACAAATGGAACTACATCAAAATAAGATACTTCTTCACAGCAAAATACACCACCATCAAAATGAAAAGGTAACCCACTGTATGGGAGAACATATTTGCCAATGATACATCTGATAAGGGCTTAATATCTAAAATATATAAAGTATGCGTACAACTCAACAAAGGGAAGATAAACTATCAAATTACAAAATGGGCAGAGGACCTAAAGAGATACTTCTCCAAAGAGTACATACAAATGGCCAAGAGACATAAAAAATGTTCAAGTCACTAATCATCAGAGAAATATAAATTAAAATGACAACGAGGTACTATCTCACACCTTCCAGAATAGCTATCATCAATAAATCAACAAACAGCAGGTTCTGGCGAGGATGTGGAGAAAAGGGAACACTAGTTCACTTTTGATGGGAATGCAGATTGGTGCAGCCACTATGGAAAACAGTATGGTGTTGCCCCCCAAAATTAAAAATGGAATTTCCATTTCACCCAGTGATCCCACTTCCAGGGATATATCCTAATAACACTGAAACACCAATCAGAAAGAATATATACACCCCTATGTTCATAGCTACATTATTTATAATAGCTAAGTTTTGGAAACAATCAAAGTACCCATTAGTAGATGAATGGATAAAAAAATATGTGGCACATTTACACATGGAATACTATGCAGCTGTAAAAAGAGGGATCTCTTACCCTTTGGGACAGCATGATTGGACCTGGAGACTATTATGCCATGAAATAAGTCAGTCAGAGAAAAACAAGTATCACATGATTTCACTTATTTGTGCAATCTAATGAACAAAATAAATTGACCAACAAAATAAGACCCTAAGCATGGAGATATGGAACAGAGGGACATACCTTGATGTGGTGGTGGGGGGATGAGGAGAGAGAAACCAAAGAACTTATATACTTATTAGAGGGCCAGTGCACAAAATTTGTGCATGGGTGGGGTCCCTAGGCCTGGCTGGCGATCAGGGCCTATCGGGGTTGAGCTGACTGGGGCCTGCTGACTGGGGGGAGTTATGAGGGGAGGGACCGCGGGAGGTTGGCTGGCCATGGGAGGTTGGCTGTGGGAATGCACTGACCACCAGGGGGCAGCTCCTGCGCTGAGCATATGCCCCCTGGTGGTCAGTGGGTGTCATAGTGACCGGTCGTTCTGCTGTTCAGTCGATTTGCATATTAGCCTTTTATTATATAGGACTAGAGGCCTGATGCATGAAATTCATGCAAGGGGCTCAGCTCTCGCAGCCCCGGCTGCCTCCCTCTGCGGGGCAATAGATAGCAGAGGCTCCCCACTCCACATTGATTGCCCAAAGAGAGTGGCGGCTGCCTTGTGGCACCAAGGCCCTGCCCCCCGCCTACTGGTCATTCCAGAAGGTTTTTCTGCCACCTGGTCTAATTACCATATTAGCTCTTTATTATATAGGATAATTATATGATAACTATATATGCATATATATAGCAAATCCTGGAAAGCCAGGTTTGTGGAATTGGGGAAGTTCCCAAAGAAATTTGAAAAAAACTTCCTGGGTTTTAGGAACCAGACCTGATCTAGAAGGATGGGTATAAGCTCCAGGTAGACATGTCTCTTTAGTTCCTTGAAATCTTCACACCATGGTGAAAGGTATGTTTGGGAAGGTGCTGGGATATGAATTAAAATTTAAAAAATTAAGTCAGACAAAGAAAGACAAATACTATATGATCTCACTTATATACAGAATCTAAAGAACACAATCAATGAACAAACAAAACAGATACAGACAACCTTTTGATAGTTTCCAGAGGGCATGGGGTTTAGGGACTGCATATAAGAGGTAAAGGGATTAAGAAGCACTAATTTTTAGTTATAGAATAATCATGGGGAAGTAAGTATAGCATAGGAATATAGTCAATAATATTGTGATAACTATGTCTGGTGCCAAATGGGTCCTAGAATTATCAGGGTAATCACTTCAGAAGTTATACAAATGTGTAATCACTGGGCTATACAGCTAAAACTAATATATTGTATGACAACTATAATTGAAAAAATATATATATATTGAAAAATGAAAAGGGAACCCACTGTATGGGAGAACATATTTGCCAATGATACATCTGATAAGGAGTTAATCTCCAAAATATATAAAGAACTCATACAACTCAACAAAAAGAGGACAAATAACCCAATTAAAAAATGGGCAGAGGAACTGAATAGACATTTCTCCAAAGAGGACATACAAGTGGCCAAGAGACATGAAAAAATGCTCAACATCACTAATTATCAAAGAGATGCAAGTTAAAATCACAATGAGATACCACTTCACACCTGCTAGAATGGCTATCATTAATAAACCAACAAACAAGTGCTGGCAGAGGATGTGCAGAAAAGGAACGCTAGAACACTGCAAGAGGGAATGCAGACTGGTGCAGCCACTATGGAAAACAGTATGGACTTTCCTCAAAAAATAAAAAATGGAAGTGCCATTTGACCCAGTGATCCCATTTCTAGGACTATATCCCAAGAAACCAGAAACACCACTCAGAAAGAATGTATGCACCCCTATGTTCATAGCAGCATTATTTACGATATCTAAGAACTAGAAACAGCCCAAATGCCCATCAGTAGATGAGTGGGGGGGGAAAGCTATGGTACATTTATACAATGGAATATTATGCAGCTGTAAAAATGAAGACTCTCTTGCCTTTTTAGACAGCATAGCGGGACTTGGAGAGTATTATGCTAAGAGAAATAAGCCAGTCAGAGAAAGACAAGTATCACATGATCTCACTTATATGTGGAATCTAATGAACAAAAGATCCAGAGACATTGAAGCAACAGACTGACATATTTCAGAGGGAAGGGGTGGAAAGAGATTATTCAATGACTTTATATGCATATATGCATAGCCCATCATAGACAATAGTGTGGGAAGACCTGGGGAGGGTGTGGGAGCAGGGTAGAGTGAATCAATAGGGGGAATAAAGGGGTTATCTGTAATACTTTCAACAATAAAGATAAATTTAAAACTAAAAACAGAAAAATATAAAAAACTAAGGATCCTATGTTTTTAATTCATGCTGTAGCACCGAAACATCAAGCTTCTAAAAGATGAGATAAAACAGAAATATAGGAAAGAAAATTAAAATTACACAAAAACTGACAGCTCTATATTTTCTATCATATAAACATTAACACCGTCATCATTCTTCATTATATATGAAGCTTAGACAAATCCAGTCTTGACAGTTTAGCAGGTGGCAAAATCCTATGTAATAAAGAGGTAATATGCGCATTGACCCTCACGCCCTCGCATCACAAGATGGCCACCCCCATGTCATCACAAGATGGTTGGCAGGGTAGGGCAGTGGGGGGCAGCCAGGCCTGCAGGGGAGGACTTTTGAGGGGTACCAGGCCTGCAGGGGAGGGCAGTTGAGGGGGACCAGGCCTGAAAGGGAGGGCAGTTGGGGGTGATTGGGCCGACAGGGGAACAGTTAGGTGTCAATCAGGCTGGCAGGAGAGAGGTTAGGGGGTGATCAGGCTGTCAGGCAGAAGTGGTTAGGGGCAATCAGGCAGGCAGGCAGGCGAGTGGTTAGAAGCCAGCAGTGCAGATTGTGAGAGGGATGTCCTGCAATCGGACATCCCCTGAGGGGTCCGAGATTAAAGAGGGTGCAGGCTGGGCTGAAGGACACCCCGCCCCATGCACAAATTTCGTACACCGGGCCTCTAGTACATTAAATAATCTATTGTTTATATAGAAATCTCCTTACAGTTTGACATGTATATGGAAGTATCTCTCTCTGAAATGTATTCAAGTAAGATAGATTGTCAATAGAAGATATCTGGTGTATGAGAAATGAGCCCATTCACTGATAGAACTAGTTTTAATCTGACAGTCTTAAATTTCTAGGTTTACTTTTATCCTCTGCCGTTGTCTGATATGTCTTTATTTAAATACTAGAGGCCTGATGCACAAAATTCATGCAAGAGTAGGCCTTCCTTCCCCTGGCTGCTGGCACCGGCTTCCCTCTGGCACCCGGGACCTGGGCTGGCTTCCCTCTGGCCACCAGCAGGCACCTGGGACCCAGGCTGGCTTCCCTCCAGCCACCTGCAGGCATCCAGGATCTAGGCTTCCCTCTGGCCTGGCTTTGTCTGGAAGGACTTCCAGTCTAATTAGCATATTACCTTTTTATTATTATAGATTTCTTTTAGTTGTTTGTGATATTTCTATTTTCTTTCTCTTTCTACTCAGACCATCAAGTAAGTGCCTTTGATTTTTAAAAAATTCATTATAAAATATAAAGGGCATGATATTTGTGGGCTACATAAAGTATCTCCAAATAATTCAGAGCTTTCTCTCCAAGAGAAACAGTATGAAATAAATACATAATGGATCAGAGAGATGCAACAATGTTTTAAAGTTAGTCCTGATTGTAAGTGATTGATGATATTACTATATCTAAGGAAATGATTCATCAGTCAAAGAGGGGCTTGGTCCACAATGGAAGCCTAAAATAAACAGGAGTCAGTTGCATGTTTAAAAAATTTATGGAACACTTAGAAGTTGATTTATATATAGAATCTGTTCTTGAGGAGCTTATATTTTAGAGACTGCAAAAGGAAAAGAATGTCAATGCATTGGGTTAAGTGTTATGACCAATATATAAGTTCACACCATTGTGGGAGCACTTCACCCAACCTGTGACATGGCAGGGAGGATTTTTGAAGAATGTGACAGATGAGACATGTGCACTGGATCTTAAAAGAAATAGAATTATGCAGGTGATTGAATGCAAGGAATTGTGACAGAGGTAGATGGAGGGGTTTTTTGCTGAATTCAGAAAAGGCATGGTAGAGGCATAAAAGTACACTTTGGTGAGTGTCACTGGATCAAAAAAAGAGAGAGGCTAGAAATATAAGCAGAGACCATATTTTGAAGGCCTTTAGGGCCAGGTTATGAAGCTTGGCCAGGTTATGAAGCTTGGACTTAATCCTTTGTCAGTTTCTCACACTGGGATTTTTCAAGATGTGTTAACAAGTATGACAAGCATTGGACGAACATGGTGAATTTTTATGAGACATCAATTTTAACTTTATGATACATATATTGAAACATTATTTCTATATTAAAATACCGTAGTATCATTGAGAGTTCAAAATTACCAGTGATATTTTAAGATAAAACACAAGATTTCAAGTAATTCTCAAAGTTGTAGTGCTTATCACCATCTTCCACCCTTACTCCCTTTCAGGGTTTTGTAAGGGGTTTTCTTTCTTGCATGACACTTTAGAAGAAAAGTTTTAGAACCACAGTTCTAAACTGTGGTCATCCAATAAAAGACTTTAATGAGAAATATGAAAAGGTAAAATTTGTGTTTTAGATTTAGGTGGTTTGTGAAGGATGGATTTTGGGGTGCAATGGAGCAGAACAAAACAATAGCTTGGGAAGCTATTACAATAGTGATGATCAGGTGCTAAACTCGGGCCATGGTGAATGGAGAGGACACAGAGATCAGAAGATTTGATAGGTAAAACTGGCAGAAGTTAATGACTAAATAGGGAAGTTAAGAAGAGGGAGAAATCTGGAAAACGCTCCAGTTCTGGGAGATAGTGTATATAGATAGAGGATCTGGCTTTAAGAAAGATATAATTGCCCTATCCAATTTGGCTTAGTGGATAGAGCATTGACCTGTGGACTGAAGGGTCTCAGGTTTGATTCCAGGTCAAGGGCACATACTTCGGTTGCAGGCTCGATCCTCGGCCCCGGTTGATGTTTTGCTCTCTGTCTCTCCCCTTCCCTTCCACTCTCTCTAAAAATCAATGGAAAATGTCCTTGGGTGAGGGTAAACAAAGAGATAATTACTTTATGTTGAACATGTTGAGTGTGAAATGCCTAGTGAAACATCTAGGTTGGAGCTTTGTCTAACCCAGATGTGTTACAAGACATGGAGAAATTGACCCTCTTGGCCCTCAGCATGGCGGGACTTTTACTAAGGCAGCTAGAATCCTCAGTTGGTCAGACTGAACACCTCAGGCTGTGTACTACTTTGTGCATTAACCTCAATGTGTGGAAAAATTATTTCCATTTTCTTTGTGTGTCATTCCATAAAAAGAGTTTGGGAAACACCAGTCTAATTGATGATGCTCAGTTGGCTTCTGATTATATATGTGAAACTCAGAAGAGCTATCAGGAATACAGAGATAAAGAATTGGGCATTATCCACATACAGATACTAATTAAAAACAGTGAAGTTGATAAGGTAAAGAGATCCACAAGAAAGTCTACATATGCCTGGTCAGAGAGGTCCAATGGAGTGAATTCAGGATGCAAATGAAGTGGTACATTAAATGATAAAAATAATAATAGTTAGCATTTTGAGCATTTAACATGTACCAAACATTATTCTGAGCACTTTGTATTTATTAATTAAGTCAATCATAACAGCAATTCCACAAAGTAGTAAGCATTATTATTATCTACATTTCATAGAGTAGGCAACTGAGGTACTGTGAATTTAAGTAGGTCACCCAAATTCCATAACTAGGAAGCAGAAGAGCCAGAGGTTCATGTTATTAACCAGTCAAATCTTGGAACTCATTCCCACTTGTTTTATACTTGTGCACAACAAGCTAACTCCTGATATAATTTGACTTCCCATATAAGCTAGAGGGAGAGAATGGCTAATCAGAGGGTAAGTAATTATGATCCCTTTGACAATTATAACTATCATTATGAAACAATGAGCCAATGTTCTGGTGTAGATGCCAATCTTTGCTGAAGTTAGTAAGTGTTATGTCAGCTCTTTGGAGACTAATCAGCTTTAGGATAGACAGAATTGAAATTTGGCCTTGAAAGGCTGGTTGCCAGACCCTAAACTGTGATAACCATGACTACAAATGCTATCCACTGAGGTCTCTAGGCAGCCAAAAGACTTCTGATAGCACCTGACATGTTTTTCTTTTGCATTTCAAACTATAGAAGCAGGAAAAAAGGGGGGCAAACTAAATGAAGGAGATATGGGTCCAGCTTTCTATATAATCCATTGAATTTAGTGATCCTGCTCACCAGGATCTACACAGAGTGAAGAGGAACCCAAGGCTTCAGTAAATAGAGCAAATTGTTTGACGCAGGTTAATACTAGAAATACTGCGTTTAGAGCCAACCACGGGTGTTAACAAAGAGCAAACACAGTCTGTTTATAGAGTAGTTTGCATTTGCTTTTTTACATCTGTCAATCAGACCCCCAATCAGAGTGGAAGGCTAGGAGCCCAGGTCAGATAAAGGTAAACCACAAATGGATTGAAATAATAAAAAAATTTATTGTTAATTGGTGAGTTGGGTAGCTCAGAATTGTTTATTTCATCTGAGAATGAAGAGGATATCTTTTTCTTGGAAATGCAGCAAAACTCTATGCTGTCTCTATTACACTTTCTTAAGTAAACATACTTTCAAGTTGTCAAGAATCAAGGACAAAAGTACAAAGGGAGGTCAGAAATTATAAAAAATATAAAAAGAAATGTTGGATGGGATTTTATATTGTATGCATAAATTGTGTTTGCTGGGAAAATTGCTTAAATTCTCTAAACTTCAATTTCCTCATCTATAAAATTTGGATAATGGTACATCACAGGATAGAGATTAAATTAAATGATTTATGTATATAAGTACCCAGGACACAGTGCCTGATAAATGTCAGACAATCAATAAAAGGTGAATATCATAAATTCTGTGAGTTTTCTCACATATTATTAGAGCCTTCCTTTGAAAATGCTTATAATCTCATTGTTGATCACAAGACAGTGTTGACTTATAAATATTTAAAACGAAGTTTTCGGGATGTATTTAATCTCAGTATTTCCTTTAACATGCTCTATGACCATTGCCTGGTAAATCTCATGCTAGTGACTTATGCGACCTTGTCACATCAGTTGCTTGGTTAATACAATTATATAGGTTTCAAGTGTACAATTCTATGATGAGTCATCTGTATATTGTATACAGGTTTTAGTTGGTGTCATGATTCCATCTTAAACCTACTATACAATGAAAAGTTTCTTTTTTCAATGTTCAGTTCTCTTTGAATCCAGACCTGCCTTACGCTGCCATCTCCTGGAAGTGTCTGGAATAGAACAACTTTTCAATTTCTTTAGATACATTTTAATCAGTCTACATGTTGATTTTGATCTCCCCAGTGTCTCTTCTTTCAGATTACACTCTCGGTAATCACTGGACAATAATAATGCAGACTTTATAGAGTACTGAATGACCATCCTTGGGCAGTGGGATCAATAGAGGCATTTTGAATGAGAATAGTCAATAAAGATTGAGATTTTTTGTCTATAGTAATTTCAGCTTGCTATAGGGCTGGCTGAGATAAATGTAATTTTATATGTTATCAAAACGAATGCAGCTAAAATCTGCTAAATAATTTCCATAGAGGATAATCAGGGGGAACATCTCAATGAAAATAGGAAATTATTCATCCCATTGGGACTTGTTTTTAGATGAAGACTGCTAGCAGTGTGGCAATGGAGAGGAATATCAAGACTCGGAGTCAAGAGACTGAAATACTAGGTCTTAACTTAATATCTGTGTATCCTGTTGAAGCCAATTCCTATTTCATGGCCTCATGTTTCACATACAGTGGGGCCTTGACTTACAAGTTTAATTTGTTCCGAGACCGAGCTCGTTAAGGAGCTCGTTAAGGAGCTCGTTAACTCAAATTACTCTGTCAACTCAATGCAAAAAATCCGCGGAGAGACAGCTGGTATCTCAAAAAACTCGTTAGTCGGGACACTCGTAAGTCAAGGCCCCACTGTATTTTAAAGTAAAGGAGTGAACTAACCTGTACACCTGAAACTAATACAAACTAATATTGAATGTAAACTGTAATTGAAAAAAAAGTAAAAACAAACAAAAAAACAGGAATGATATCCACAAGAAAAAAATAAAATACAGGAGTGGATTTAGGTGATCTATAGGTTTATTACAGGATCTCACATTCTGTGGTTTTATGAAAGGTTAAGATGACAATGTGATTAGTCATATCCAGTGAAAGTAGACTGGTTTATCAAAATGGTGTTGCTGAGTCTTACTGTGATGGGGGAAGTGGTACATATAGATTCACCCATAACTGCCATTGAAAGAAAATATATTGATAATAATAAGTGTAGGTATACAATTTGACTGTCATATGAAATACAGGTTTTCTGGTTCTCTTTAGATATTATTCCGTTTTAGTTGCATTCTAGTATCAGGAGTCCCAATTCAGTTATCTGAACACAGCTCAGCTTATACATTAAAAGCAACTAGGAGGCAAGATTCAAAGGTCACAGATCTAAGAGACCTGTGGGATGAAACACTGTTGGGCCCTGATAAAACATGCTTGCTAACATGGACAAGAAGCCTTCCTTTATGAGCAACTAAAGGCTTAATTTGAGATCATTTATCATTTCCCTAACAGAGCAGTGTTCTAATGAAATTGCAACATTGGATTATGAGGTGCCAGAGCCAGCAGAAGGACAAGAGTGGTTCCAGGTACACTGCCAAGGGAACAACAACAACAACAACAACAACAAAAAGACTCACAATCAGCTAGTTACAGAAGTTAGAGGAATCAAGATTGTGAGTATAAACAATTATCATTTCATGAAGCTTAAGTGTGAAGGGAAAGTGAGAAGCCAGAGTACCAGGAACAATGGAGAAGGCACTATTTATAAAAGTCATCAGCCGAAACCGGTTTGGCTCAGTGGATGGAGCGTCGGCCCGCGGACTGAAGGGTCCCAGGTTCGATTCCGGTCAAGGGCGTGTGCCTGGGTTGCGGGCACATCCCCAGTGGGAGATGTGCGGGAGGCAGCTGATCGATGTTTCTCTCTCATCGATGTTTCTGACTCTCTATCTCTCTCCCTTCCTCTCTGTGAAAAATCAATAAAATATATTTTTTTAAAAAAAGTCATCAGGCCCTAAGACTTTTACACAATTTAACCACAGGATGTAATATGGGCAGAAGACCAATAAATCTGTGTAATATTATCTAGCTGAGATCCAGAGCCACCAGAGAGCAGCACTGAGAAGATGAGTGCTCCATGTTAACGGGTTGCTCGGTTTCCAAGCCAGCTTTGCAGCTGAGTGCATCCCTAGTGTATAGTCTCTGCAGTTTACATTCCACTTCGCTCAAAGAATTGAACCTATATCACAGGGACTTTTAATGGTCCGATGTACCAGCTTACTAGAACTTCCATAACAACTTGCTACAAACTGTGTGGCTTAAAACAATAGAAATTACTTTAATTACAGCTCTAGAGCCTAGAAGTCCAAAATCAAGATGTCAGCAGAACCATGTTTAATTCTGAGACTCTGGGTATAATCCTTTCTCGCCTCTTCCTAGCTTCTGATGGTGGCGGCAATCTTTTACGTTTCTTGCCTTGCAGCTTCATTACTGCAATCTCTACCATTGTTATTCCATGACATTCTCTATGTGTCTCTCTCTTTTTATAAGGATGCCAGTCATATTAGATTAATGGCCAGCCATATTCTAGTATGACCTCATCTTAACTAATTACATCTGCAATGAACTTAAGGTCACACTGAGAAGTATTGAGGGTTAAGATATCATCATATCTTTTGGGTGGACAAAATTGAACCCACAACACTCTACATCAAATAAAATACCCACCAATAGAAGAACATTTGCAACAGAAGACTGGCTTTTTTTCCAGCTTTATTGAGGTATAATTGACAATTAAAAATTATATATATTTAAAACATACAACTTGATTTGGTAAACCAGAAAGTTTACTTTTTTTTATCTCTCTGCCCCTCAGTGTTCTTAGGAACATATTCTGTGTCTACATTTCATATCTGACTTGCCCACTACCTTTCATCATCACTCCCCCGCCAACACACACATGCATACCCCTTCTTAAACTCTCCCCTAAGGTAGTAGATACCTTTATCCAAATGGCAGACTTTATCCCCTACACTGACTTTTAGTCTACATTAGCCACCACCATCCTACCTGTCAATACAACTGCCAACTACCTAATATCCACCTCCAATTTTTGCTGTAGTTCTGGAGAGCCCTATTCAAATTTCTAAGGTCCAAGTCCACATAAAATCCACTCACTCACCACACACCTATGCCCAAATACAGTGTAACGAGCTGATACTTGATAAAGACTTCCTATATCTCATCTCCTAATAAAAACTACAGGACAATGCATTGAAAAGAATTGCTTATATTTCTCCACCCAGAGCAGCCCCCATTACAACAACTACGGCTACCACTCACTTCTGCTTCCTCCATATTCCTGATAGCATTTATGACTGAGCAGCTAGTCAATATGTAGCAAAGTCCGCTGAATACCTGTCCAGCAGTTTAGGTAAAACTCTTGAATACGACTAGAGAGTTGTTGTCAGGATTTCCTGAGATAACAGATGCAAAATACCTATTACCTTATCTGGAACATATGGTAGAATTTTAACAAATTGTAATTTTAAGCTATTAGTATTTCTCTACCTTTATATAAAGACTTCCTCTGATGACCGTTAACTAATTATACCATGTTGTAGCAAATGGCACAATTTCCTTCTTTAATAGCTGATGGCTCAATTTTGAAAATAAAATTGTTTTAATAAACACTGCCTTTATAATTATTTAAGTTATTTCTCTATCTTGACTTTGTATATATATTGCTGCAATGAACATGGAAGTTCTTGTTACTGCCATCCTAGGACTTCCAGGCCAATCCCAACACTCATTGAGACCATCAACTTCTTCTCCACATCTTTTCTTGACATCATGCTTGGTAACTTCAATGTCTATGTATATTATTCCGATTAATCCAGGTCTTATCTCTAGCCTTGATCACTTCAACACCAAATGCCTTTATTACCAGTTTTCATCATTTGCCCATTTCCATGATTATAACTTAAATCTTGTAACCCAGTATTGCTTCATCTCTGAAAATTTAAACTCCTGTACTCCATGTCCTGATCACATTTTTTATTCTTCCAGTCATCTTAGTCCTTTATTATTACCTCATCTAAACTTCTACTTGGACCTGAGTCCCCACAGCTCACATCCAGATTCGCTTCTGTCTCTATCCAGTCTAAATACCATAATATATAATTTATTCATTCATTAAAAACTATTTTAAAAAGTGCCTACTGTATGGTAAGCTCTATTCTAAGAACTTTGGATATAGCAGTAAAAGTAAAAATCCACAGTCTCATAGAATTTGCATTGAAATGAGAGGAATGGAATGGTTAAAAAGTAAACAAATGACAATATATCAGGAATTAAGTGCTACAGGGAAAATCAAGCAGAGATGGGTATATATGGAATGTGGTAAGGTGACATTTGAGGGTGACTTAAAGGAAGTAAGAAAGTAGTGATAGATATTAATCATTATATTCCAGGCTCAAAATATGTGACACCCAGGAAATTCTCAGAAATTTCTAAAATCATAATATACTCAACATTTTTCTTAACATTTACTTGCATGTTTCTAAGTAATTATGATTTTCTATTATAAACAGTGAATCATTTTCTTCTGATACTGGAAGTTTCTGTAAAAAAAAATCCAATATAAAATACATGCATGGTTTATTATGAATGAATATATTGTGAAAAGATTATATATTTCAAATGGATGTTAAAATTATCTCTACCTGATAAAGACAACCGATAATAGAAAACATTTAAAAAGTAACAAAAAAACCACAAAAACGCCAAATAAAAATCATATGAAAACTTTAGAGTCCTGGCCAGTGTGACTCAGTTGCTTGGACATCATCCCATGCACCAAAAGGTTACTAGTTCGATCCCTGGTCAGAGCACATGCCCAGGTTGCAGGCTCAATCCCCAGGAGGAGATGTTTTGCTCTCACATCGATGTTTCTCTCCCTCTCCCTTCCTATCTCTCTAAAAATAATTTAAAAATCTTTAAATATATAAAATTTTAAAGATAATGCCACAAATATTAGTATTTCAAATACAGCCTTTTAAAAACAAGATTTAAATAAATTGAATTATTTTTCCAGATTTATTGATACATGATTTCCAAAAAATTGCATATATTTAAGTTGTACAGCATGATTTTAAAGGTGTACAATCTGATATTTAATATATGTATGCAATTGTGAAATGATTAGCATGATCAAGTTAATTAATACATTTATCAGTTACTTTTTTGGTGTGTGTGGTAAGAATACTTAAGATCTACTCTCTTAGAAAATTTCAAGTATACAGCACAGTATTATTAACTAGAGTCATCATGTTGTAAGATCCTCAGAACTTATTCATCTTATAACTGAAAGTTTGTGCCCTTTGAACAACATATCCCCATTTCCCTCACTTCCTAGCTCCTGGCAACCACCATTCTACTACTCTCTGGGTCTATAAGTATGTCTTTTTAGATTCCAGAGAGAGCGAATATGAACTTGGGGTGTGAGAGGAAGTAGTCAAAACCTATACTGAAGTTTCTGTCTGCAATAGGAAGAATAGAATTGCCATGAACTGATATAAGAAAGACTACTGAAGCAGCAGGAATTTGAGGAAAGGTGAAAATATTGAGGGGATCTGGGAATGTTTTAGGACATGTTAAAGATATCTACACTAATAAAAGAGAAACATGGTAATTAGCGTACGACCGCTACCCTTCCCACTGGCTAATCAGCATAACCTTATGCAAATTAACTGTCAGCCAAGATGGCGGCCGGCAGCCATGCACTGAAGCGAACAGGGAGGCTTGCTTGCTCCAGTGACTGCGGACTCCAACGTTCCCCGCCTGACTTGCCGGCCTCTCATCTGCAACTCTAAGCAACTATGTAGCA
>NW_005357451.1:780718-799831 GCF_000412655.1 Myotis brandtii | reverse complement strand
TGCTCTGTGTGTGACATGGTAGAGCCATAACCTCTCCATCGGCCCTGCCCTGAGTGTGACAGTGGCGGTGCCCCAACCCCCTGATCGGCCCTGCTCTGTGGGTGATAGAGGGTGGCGCCCCAACCCCCCTCCATGGGCCTTGCTCTGTGTGTGACAGGGTAGAGCCATAACCTCCCCATTGGCCCTGCCCTGAGTGTGACAGGGTGCAGCGCCTCAACCCCCTTATCCGCCCTGCTCTGTGTGTGACAGGGGGCGGTGCCCCAACCCCCCAATCGGCCCTACCCTGAGCATGACTGAGGGTGGCATCGCAACCTCCCGATCTGCCCTGCTCTGTGCATGACAGGGGGCGGTGCCCCAACTCCCCAATCGGCCCTGCTCTGAGCCCGCCCAGGGGCTGCACCTAGGGATTGGGCCTGCCCTCTGCCACCCGGGAGCAGGCCTAAGCCAGCAGGTCGTTATCTCCCGAGGGGTCCCAGACTGCGAGAGGGCACAGGCCGGGCTGGGGAACCCCCCTCCCCTCCCGAGTGCACAAATTTTTGTGCACTGGGCCTCTAGTCTATAATAATTCATGAGCTGATTTTGTCACCTTCTTCTTCCCTATTCCCCGTGACTTTTGATATCTTAGTGATTTCATTCATAGAAGCTTACTTCCTATTTTGAAGCAGATTCTCCATGCAAGTCCTTAAAGTATTGTCTGCATGTTCCTCATGATTGAGAACTGTAGATACTGTATGAAGATATGAAGGGAACAGTTGTAGCACCAGGTACAAAGGAAAAGCAGAGCAGCTGGAAAGTGAGAGAATGTGTTTTGTACATAACTTGAAACAAGTAATTGTGAACATGCCTTACACATGTGAGTGTCAAAATAAAGAGCATTCTCAAATAAGATACCTACACTATACCCAAGTAAATGGAGATGTTTAGAAGTAAGCTGTATACTTAAATCTGGAGTTCAAGGAAGAAGTTTAGGCTACAGATATAAATTTGAGAATCAGAAGGATTTAGCCATGCAATTGGATCAGCTCTCCAAGAGAATAGATATAGATGGAAAAGAGAAGACATCCAAGAATTTATTCCTGGTATCATGCAACATTTAAATGGGTCATGGCTAGAAAAGTCAGAAGAAAACCAGAAGAATGTACTATGCTGGAATCCAAGGAGGGAACAAACAAATGTACCAAATACTGTTAATTTTCAGGTAAAATGAGGAGGGGAAATTGATCATTGGGTTTAAGTACCTGGTGACTTTCACAGTAACAGTTACAATGGATAGGTAGTGATAAAGCCTTATTGAAGAGGGTTTAAAAGAGAATTAAAGGAGAGGAAATGATAGTGAGTATAGAAATTTTATTCAATAATTTTTGCTGTAAAAGGCAGCAGAGAAACGGGACTAATTTCTTTTTTCCTAAATATATTTTTATTGATTTCAGAGAGAAAGGAAGAGGGAGAAAGATAGAAATGGCAATGATGAGAGAGAATCATTGATTGGCTGCCCCTTGCACACCCCCACAGGGGATTAAGCCCGCAACCTGGGCATGTGCTCTGACTGGGAATTGAATAATGATCTCCTGGTTCATAGATCTATACTCAATCACTGAGCCATGATGGCCGGGCAGAGACTAATTTCTTTTTATCACAATTCTTTTCCATTGATACCCATCCACAAACTAATATAACAATCCAACTCTTCGAACATTGATCCTGTATTTGTGCTGCTAGATCCTTTTAGAAAAACCCACAAAGTCATGCTGATTGATACTACCAGTATCATGGTCTTAAACTTTAGCTGTACCCCAAATACTTCAATGCATCCTTTCTACACATCCTGAACAGCTTTTACTCATTTTATAAAATTTTACCTTCTTCCAGTCTAAACCTTATATCTGATTTTAATTATAAAAAAGCCGAGATGTATCAATAATAGAAATTAACCACTTGCTACATTTTTTCTAGTAAAGCCATTTCTTATACGACTTCTTATTTTTAATTAGGTCAAAAACCTTTGGTCATCTTTATTATGGTGATCAAGTGCTTTCTAGTGCCTTCAGAACACATACTTTGCCTCTCTATCTTAACTTATCCCTATTTCTGTGAAATACAATTTTATCTATTAGGCTCTTAAATAATTATATCAAAGATCTCTAACTGTCAATTTTTTTTCCTTTTTCCTTAAACTCACCCAGTTTATACTCCTCAGTCTCTACTTAATAGCCACAAGTAATCAGTTGCCAAATATTGTTGGTTTTATTAGTGCAGCCCTATTGTCACTTTCTTAATGATTTAGTTCACTCTAATTTATTATCTAGATTATAATAGCAGCCCACCTGCCTTCAGACTATCTCCTCTATAATGCATTTGTCTCACTGCTGCCAGAGTGGACTTTCTAAAACACAAATATGAATACATCATTATATGTTTAACAAACTTCAATGGCCCCCACCTCAATAAGACAAAATTCAAACTCTCAAATTTATCATCTAAGGCCATTCTTAAGGGCATTTAAGATATAACTCATGCTGTTCATTAACTTATCCATTCAAAAAATACTTCTTGGGGTCTTATTTAGCTTCAGGCTCTATATTAATTGTTGGTAATATCAAAGTGGATATATCCTGATCTCAATTTCCATGAGCTCACAGTCCAATTTCATTTCTGTATCACTCTTCAATACCCACCATTACTTATATATAGTGAGACCTTACTACATAAGTTTCCTGAAATATGTCTTACTGCTTCAAAGCCTTTTGCTTTTCTCTACCTAAAATATCAGCCTTCTTTCTTCATTCCTGGTTAATTCCTTTAAAATTCTTCTCAAACATCACATCCTTATTAATAACTTTCTCATTTAAATGTCCTTTCTCTTCTTCCTATAGCACGTTATGCTTCTATCATAGTACTTATCACACTGTACTGATAAAATTGATTTATCTGCCTCCCCAGTGAGACTGTGAGTCCTTTGAGTAACTATGTGTTGTTTATCTTTGTATCACCACCACCTATCCTAGTGCCTAATACTAGTATATAGTAGGTGTTCAATAAATGAAAGCATGCATGAACTAATGCTTTGCTTAATCTCATTTAACTCTTACTCTGTGGAGAGTTTTATGAATCTTGAGTCTTTCCTTCTACATTTTAACTTTATTTCTAAGTCTTGTATAATCTGCAAACATGATCTGCATGATTTTTAGTAATGTGACTACTAGAAACCTCCCTCTAAGTTTAACATTGCTCCATTAATCACCACTCTTGGGTAAAGATCTTCCAGTTACCAACCTCCTGGACAATGCTGTTACCCAGTTCAAGTGATCCCATGACCTAATCAGATATTTCTGGCCTTAGTTGGTTTGACTCAATGGATAGAGCATTGGCCCTCAAACTGAAGGGTCACATGTTAGATTCCGGTCAAGGGCAACTACCTAGGTTGCAGGCTCCATCCCCAGGTCCGGTTGGTGGGGGCATTTGCAGGAGGCAACCAATCGATGTGACTCTCTCACATAGATGTTTCTCTCTCTGTCTCTCCTCCTTCTTTCCATTCTCTCTAAAAATCAATGGAAAAATACCCCCAGTGAGGATTAACAACAACAAAAAAACCCCAAATCTTTCTAAAATACACATTATTTTTATCTATAGCATTCTTATCATTTGTCTGTCTAGTGTCCCCTATGAAAAAGGAAATAAGGCTTAATTAACCTCTCAATTGGTAACCCCAACTAGAGCCTACATTCTCCTCCACACTTCATCCCCAATCCATCCTTTGCTTTTATGTCTAAATACAGGGAAGATTATATTTTCTCAGCAGTTTCTCACAAGCATGTCTTTTCTCACACTACTCCCTTGGTCTGAAATGATCTTCCTCCTTCTCTTCTTGTAAACATTATTATTCAAGATTCAAATCAAATTCAACTTCTTCCAAGATCCTTCAAAGAATCCCATCCCTGATTTCACCTTTTATGATGAGGTGAGATGGGATTGTCCCATGCCATTTTTCTGTACTCTGAGAAGAAAATGAAATATTTAAGGGGAGCAATTTGATCCTGATGTCCTTCACAGTCAATTAATTAGCTGGGAGTAGGAGAAAGATCTCTTAGTATAATAAAGTCAGAATTAATAGTCATGTAAAGTATGTTTAAAATATTCAAATATGTCATATAAGTCATATGGGGTTTAGGGGAAGGAGATACATTTTAAGATGTCAGATATGATCTATGTTAAATATATTACGAAAGAATATATTTTAACCCTACCTATACTCCTACCCCTACCCACAGAAGGTATTTACAGATGAATGCTGTGGGACAGAAAGAAATGATGGAAACATATTACATGAATTATATTATATAATATATCTTATAAGCTCCTTTGCATTGTAGTAAGTTGCCCTTATGTTAATTTCACACTCTACCCTCTGCATATACTAGAATATGTGCTACTTAAGTACCAAGACTTTCATAACCACTGTTGTAAAATTAAATTATTTTATTCTTGAAAATATTTCAATGAGAACCCAATTTCTAAGTTATTCTTAAAGCTTATATGAACAAAAATCTGATGCAAGTTTTCAGTTTGGAATATTCACTATTATTATATCTGTATTAGTGACAATGTCTACAATCATTTAATCAAACCACTAAATAAAGGACCAGATTTTTTTAAGCTTTAGAAAGTTTCTACTTCAGTTTCTACTTGATAGTACCACCTTCATTTTTTCTTACTCATTGATTTAATACCTTGAATTTCCTTCTCCTAAGTTTAAGTCCTGGTACTGCCACTTGTTAGTTGTATGCCATCTGACAAATTACTTAAGCTCTTCAAGTCTCAGTTTCCTTATCAATAAGATCAGGATCATAATTCTTACCTCAAAAAATTTGTAAAAATTAGATGAAATAATGTATGTGTATCAATCAGGGTGAAAGACTGTTTAATCCCTACCTGATATATAACTTATCTTGCCTCCTAAAGTATGTGTGGTGGGGGAAAGGAATTGGTGGTGACATAAATTTCCATCAATAAGAAAATTTGTCTTTATTTTCTTCTCATCTGTATTAGTTTCCTGTGGCTGCTGTAACAAATTACTACAAACTTGATGGCTTAAAACAATACACATTAATTCCCTTATGGTTTTGGAGATCAGAAGTCCAAAATCAGTATCACTGGGCTGAAATCAAGGTGTCAGCAGGGCCTCACTCCCTCTGGAAGCTGTAGGGGAGAATCCGTTTTTTGCCTTTGTTTCTTAGAGCTGCTGATATTACTCCCTTGTGTCCATATCCTCCTAATTTTCAAATCTCTCTGCTTATTCTTTTATTAAAAAATATTGATTTTTTAAAAATTTTTTTAGAGAGAGAAGAAGAGAAAGAGAGAAACATCAATGTAAAAGTAAAACATCTATCTGCTGCCTCTCACACGACCCCTGCTGGGGATCAAACCCACAACCTGGGCATGTGCCCTGACCTGGTATGGAACCGGCAACCTTTTGGTGCACAGGATATCGCTCAACCAACTGAGCCACACTGGCCAGGGCTCTCTGCTTATTCTTCATATAATCTTTTTCTTGATGTGTGTCAGATTACACTCTGCCTCCCTCTTATAAGAATACATGTGAATTTTCAATTACAGTTGACATACAATATTATGTTAATTGCAAGTATACACCTTAGTGATTAGACATTATATAACTAAGTGATAATCCTGATAAATCTCATAAATGATTTAAATTTTAAAAAAGAAACACATGTACTGTATTTAAGGCCCACATGGATAATCCAGGATAATTTTCCCATCTAAAAATAATCAACTTAATCACATTTGCAAAGTACATTTTTCTCAGTAAGGCAAGTTCCAGGGATTAGGACCTGGTATTTTGTGGTGCCCATTATTCAGTCTATGGATTTTTCATTTCTAGGAGAGAAAGGGAGAGAAAATGAGATCACAAAACATCTGTTAATCTGTAAGTGCATCTAAAAGTGAGATAAACCCTCAGCATGTGTGGAACTATGTTTGATAGAGTATGTTAATGTGCCTTTAGATACAAATGGTAGGCATTTAGATGAGGTTATGGACTGAACTGTGTTCCCCTAAAATTCATATATTGAAACCTGATTCCTAATGTGACTGTATTTGGAGATAGGATAGGACCTTTAAGGAGATGATTTATAAAACGAGGTCATAAGGGCGGTGTTCTAATACAATAAGACTTGTGTCCATATAAGAGAAAGAGAGCCGAACCGGTTTGGCTCAGTGGATAGAGCGTTGGCCTGCGGACTGAGGAGTCCCGGGTTCGATTCCGGTCAAGGGCATGTACCTTGGTTGCGGGCACATCCCCACTGGGGGGCGTGCAGGAGGCAGCTGATTGATGTTTCTCTCTCATCGATGTTTCTAACTCTGTATCCCTCTCCCTTCCTCTCTGTAAAAAATCAATAAAATGTATTTAAAAAAAAAAGAGAGAGAGAAAGAGATACCAAGAGTAAATGAGCACAGAGAAAAGGCCATGTGAGAACAAAAAAAGAAGGCAGCCATTTGCAAGCATAGGAGAGATCAACCCTGCTGGCACCTTGATCTTGGACTTTGAGCTTCCAGAAATGTAAGGGAAGTTCTTGTTGTTTCAGCATCCAAGTTGTGGTACTTGTTATGGCAGCAGAAGCAGGAATACAGGGAGAGAGAAATAAATTGCTTAATGTAATAAAAATGAGAAGAATTAACATAGGAGAGAGTGACTCTGGAGGAGCCTGGCAAACAGACTAGCATGGCCCTAACCCTAGCCTAACCCTAACCCTTGAGGGAGAGGGCTGAGCAACATGAAATTATGCTGGAGCCTGTGGAAAAAGATGACCAGTGAGAAATTCCTCAGAACCGTATGGCCAAAAAACTTGCAAGAAGAGGGATATCTAAAATTCATTTCTAAGTTACTCATTTTGCATTAGTGTAAAATCTGTTTACTTCAAAACTACAAGTAGTGTGTGATCTTTGCAAAACATTGAGTATATGAGCAGCTTAGGAGAAAATAAAGGGAAAGTAACAGTTTCCCAACTGGCTTGGTGTCAGACAAACAAAAGTTTGTGTGAGTTAGAGAGATTAATACAAGTAGTAACTCAAAACCAGATGTGATTGTAAGACCATCATTCCTTGAGGATTCACAAAAATCACAAGGAGAGCATTTGACTTCTCCACAATGTGTGCTAGAAGACTTGTGCCAAAATTACGGACATCTCAAAACACAGGGTAATATGAGTTGACATCTGGGTAGCACATGCAAATTTCCCAGTGTAGTGTCTGATATTTAATCCTTTGTAGAGTCTTTAATACTCTGGCTTGTACAAAGTAAAAAAAAATACTATATGTAAAAATGTTGAGTTGCAGAGGTCACAAAGAGCAATGTAAAGATTTTGTGGATTTTAGCTAAAAACTAGCAGAAAAAAATAATACTCTCCTTTTTTTTGGCATGGTAATTAAGAACTTCAAATTTATAAATCACCCAAAACCATAAAATGAAGGCCTGCCAGTGGAACGTTCTTTAGGCTTTCTTTGTTTTCAATAGCACAGCTCCATAACCACAGGGAAGAAGTAGGAATGTTTTTTCCTAATTTGGATGAATATGAAGCATCTTTAAAAATGATATAGATTACCAGAGAGAAGGGGGTGGGGTAGTAAAGGGTAAAAGGGTCCAAATATATGGTGACAGAAGATGATTTGACTTTCGGTGGTGGGAACACAATGTAATATACAGATCATGTATCATAAAATTGTACACTCGAAACCTATATGATCTTATTAATCAACATCTCCCCAATAAATCTAATTTAAAAAGAGGTGGTTCAAGTAGAACAGAAATGTGAGAGTTCCAGAGGAGACAGTTTATGAGTTATTGTGCTTAGGGAAATCATTGTGGGTTTCAGGATGGAGGGAAGACATGGGATGTCATCTGTCATCTATTAAAAACTTGCACAGTGAATATTTATGTATATATAATTAGTGAGAAAGGACTATGCAGGAACAAAATTTTTGTTGAAACCCCAGTATAGCCTCCAATTATTGAGGACCCTCGGTTTCATGGCTGAGTTCATACTGCTGATGACTTTTTGGTTCCCAACTATTGAGGTAGAAGATGAGCTGATAGAGTGACCCAGATATAGTCTTATACTTAACTGAAAAATCCAAAGAGAATTCTAAGTGCTCCCTTCTAGAAAAGCTCAGGAGTTAATCCATTCCAAGGCCTTTTCCCTCTGTCTTGCTCTGCTCACCATCACAAATAAAAGAATATCTTTTTCTGGAAAAAAGATATAAATCAATCATATTCACTTAGACTCTTTTAAGTTTAGCAGCCATGAAGCAATACAAACTTATAGGTTGTGGAAGCTAGTAACAGATTCCATAAGCCTCAGGTCTTTCTGGAATTCTTTTGAATTGGAAAACATATGTAATATCTCACACAAAGAATGACAGTCTAAGATTTGGGGGATGTTTCTCTAGCAAAGCCTTGGGGAATTACAGCCAGCATGTTCCAAACCCAAAGAAATGTCAGTACAGGTAATTAAGTCTTCCTTAAGAGCTTACATCCTCTTTGTGGGGTGACATGGATGTCACTCAATACTTCTACTACCACAAAGGTTCACCTTCTCCCCCTCGCCATCCCCACAGAAGTGGAAATACTTCCAGCTATTCCTAAGTGAACTTTTATTACAGAGCAGGAAATTATGATGAGCACCTCCAAGATAACTATTAATGAGAGAGATGTTTCTTAACTGAGTCATTTTCCCCTGAAGGGGTGAAGCAAATTCTATTTCTTTATGCTTACTTCTGAAAATTATTTCAGGACTGCTGAGGGAAGCAAAAAGAAGACCACTGAACTTGGGAAGTTCATACCTCCTCAATACTTAGATTTTTCATTTTACCAAAATCAGTTCTATAGTGGCCCCTAGTTAAGTAGCATAATTGGTTGATCACAGATTTTGCAACGGACACAAGAATGAAGTTTCTAGTAGGCGTTATGAAAGGACTCTACCAGACTGAAATATCACATTAAAAAAGTTACATTGGAAAGTAACTTTATAAAAATAAGCCTTAAAGATACTTATAACTTTTATCGTGGAAAGATATTAAAGATATAAGTGTACAAAACATAGAACCATGAATAATATAAGCCAATTTTTGTTAAAAATATATTTATTTATTCAGCATGCACACACATGCACACACACACAAAATGTCTGGAAGTACATATACCAAATTATTGACAAACTAACCTCTTGGTTAAGTAATTATTATAATTTTTAGATCAATTATATTTTCTATATTTTCAACAATAAGAAAAAGTGATTAATATAATAATACGGTGGTAATAATATTTTTAAAGGAAGTTCAGCTATTCAAATCCACTTCCTATTTTAGGTTCTGGGTTTTACTACAAAATTTATAAATGTCTTTCTGAAGGATTTGCATAACTTTTTTCCACAAAGAACAGCATTCGTCAAACCCTTGACTCCTTTCCCCACTTGAAAAAATAAATTTTGTTGGCCAATTGAAAAAATAACCTACTCTACCATCTTGGCCCAAGAAGTATACCTACTCTCATTTCCTTAAACATGTGATTTTTTTTTTAAAAAAATGAAGGTTTCTTTTGCTCAGTAGGATGGGTCTGTGCACCAATTACTTTGAGAGCTATTGTCCCAGTCTCTATGAGAAAGGTTTTGACTAGAGTTTTGAAGTAAAGGAGAGGCATTGATCACAAGGAAAGAAAAGGGCTTTTTAGGATGGAGTAGTGTCTTTGAATAATAATTAGCATTGATTAAGCATGTGCCAGTCAGTTTGCATGCTTTATTTCATATAATCCTCAAAATAATGCTTTTGAATTAAATAAAATTGTTCCCATGTTTCACGTTAAGAATTGAGCTCTTATTCTATACCTTTCTTGCTATGCTAAGTGAGCACCAGATGGGAAGCAAAAAGCACTGGACTTCATTTCCAAAAACTGTGCAGACAAATTTTGGGTGCCTATCTCATTGCCCCTTCTGAGGTAGTCTAATTAAATTATTCCCAGTTTCCAGCTGAGTAAACATATAAGAGAAAATTGTTGTGTAATTAGAAATGCTAATAAAAGAAAATAATTGACATAAACATATTTAAAGAACTGTATAACAAGAACAAATACCAGTTTTCAAAGTGTATAGTAAGGTCTCTGGACATATCCAAATATAAATAAGAAAAATTTGAAAATCTGTAATATGGTTTTACTTTACATGCTTTATCCTCAAAATAATGCTTTTGAACTAAGTACAATTGTTCCTGTTTCTAAGGTTAGGAATTGTGGCTTAGAGATGTTAAGTGATTCAATAAATAAAATAAAATTAGAAATAAAAAAATAAGATACAATATAAAAATATGACATTAATCCAAATGCTTCTCAAATTTTTTAAAAATATTGAAGATGAAAGAAACCCCCCACTCTCATTTAATGAGGCCAGCATCACTCTGATACTGAAGCTAGACAAGGACACTAAAAGAAAAGAAAATTACATGCCAATATCCCTACTAAATATAGGTGAAAATCTTAAAAATACTAGTAAATTGAATTCAAAAGCACATTTCAAAGATCATGTATCATGATCAAGTGGGATTTATCCATGGGATGCAATACACAAAATCAATAAATGTGATATACATAATTTCAGTAGATGCAGAAAAGCCATTTGACAAAGTTCAACATACTTTCATGATAAAAACTCTTGTGAAATTAGGTAAAGAAAGAATGTGCCTCAATATAATAAAGGCCATATATGAAAAAGCCACAATTATATTAGTCAACAGTGAAAAGATAAAAGTCCTTTAAAAAATTTATCAATTTTTAAAGTAATACACTTGTTCAAAGTATTACATGTATCCCTTTTTTCCCCTTTTGACACTCCACCCTGCCCTCCCCCAAAGCCAAAGACACTATTGTCTATGTCCATGGGTTATACATATAAGTTTTTTGGTTAATTGCTTCCAGACCCCTCCCCTTCCCTTTGAAACATGTCAGTCTGTTGCATACTTCAATGTCTCTGGATCTTTTTTTCCATTAGATTCCACATGTAAGTGAGATCATGTGATACCTGTCTTTCTCTGACTGGCTTATTTCACTTAGATTAATACTCTCCAGTTCCATCCATGCTGTAGCATAAATTAAGAGTTCCTTCCTTTTTACAGACACATATTCAATTGTGTAAATGTAACACAGCTTTTTTATCCTTTCATCTACTGATGGGCACTTGGGCTGTTTCCAGATCTTTGCTATTGGAAATAATGCTACTATGAACATAGGGGTGCATATATTCTTTCGGTTTGGTATTTCAGGTTTCTTGGGATATATTCCTAGAAGTGGGATCACTAGGTCAAATGGCAGTTCCATTTTTAAGTTTTTGAGGAAAGTCCATACCGTTTGACGTAAAGGCTGCACCAGTCTGCATTTCCAACAGCAGTGCAGTAGGGTTCCCTTTTCTCCACATCCTCACCAGCACTTGTTTGTTGATTTATTGATGGTAGCCATTCTGGCAGGTGGGAGGTGGCATCCCTTGTCGTTTTAATTTGCATCTCTAGGATGATTAGTGACTTTGAGCATTTTTGCATATGCCTGTTGGCCATCTGTATGTCCTATTTGGAGAAGTGTCTATTTAGGCCCTTTGCCCATTTTTTAATTGGATTGTTTGTCTTCCTTTTGTTAAGTTGTATGAGTTCCTTATATAGTTTGGAAATTATCTCCTTATCATATGTGTCATTGGCAAATATGTTCTCCTATGCAAAGGGCTGTCTTTTCATTTTGTTGATGGTTTCTTTGTTGTGTAGAAGATTGTTTTTTTGATTTTGTTTTTTTGGCTTCTGAGGGCTTTTAATGTTCTATTTGGAATTTGGTGGTGGTCCATAGGTGCTAGCTGTTAAGGTAAACTTGTACATTTACCTAATTAACTTTTCTGCATTTGTTATATTTTCAAAAGAAAATAAAGTCTCTATGTGGTCTCCACTTTCGGTCCTCGGGTATCAGGGTTCTTTCCTGCGAGTCTTCCTTTGATTATTCTCAGAAGCTTTTTGTTTCGATATAGTCCCATTTGTTTATTTCCTCCTTAGTTTCCTTTGACCTAGGATATGTATCCGTAAATATATTGCTATGAGATATGTCTAAGATTTGGCTGCCTATGGTTTCTTCTAAGATTTTTATAGTTTCATGACCTACATTTAAGTCTTTTATCTATTTATCCATTTTGAGTTTATTCTTGTGTATGGTGTAAGTTGGTGGTCTAGTTTCATTTTTTGTATGTACTTGTCCAATTTTCCCAGCACCAATTATTGAAGAGATTGTCTTTTCTCTATTGTATGCTCTTTCCTCCTTTGTCAAATATTGAGTGTAATGGCTTGGGTCGACTTGGTGGTTCTCTGTTCTGATCCATTGGTCTATATGCCTGTTCTTTTGCCAGTACCAGGCTGTTTTGATTACAGTGGCTTTGTATAACTTGATAGTGAAATATTTCATTGGTAGCTTAATAAGGATTGCATTGAATCTATAAATGGCTTTGGATAGTATGGACATTTTAATGATGTTAACTCTACCAATCCATGAACACGGTATATTCTTCCACTTGTTTATAGCTTCCTCTATCTCCTTTCTCAACATCCTGCACTTATCTGAGTACAAGTCGTTTACCATCTTGGTTAATTTTATTCCTACGTATTTTAATTTTTTTGCTATAATAGTAAATGGGATTGTTTTTGTTTGTTTATATTTCTGAGAGTTCATTATTTGTGTATATAAATGCCATTGATTTCTGGGTGTTAATTTTGTATCCTGCAATGTTACTGAATTAGCTTATTAAATCTAATAGTTTTTTTGATGGAGTCTTTAGGATTTTTTATGTACAATGTCATGTCATCTGCGAATAATGACACTTTTATTTCCTCCTTTGCAATTTGTATGCCTTTTATTTCTTCTTCTGTTCTGATTGCTATGGCTAGAACTCCCAGTACTATGTTGAACAAGAGTGGTGAATGCAGACATCCCTGACTTGTTCTTAGGGGAATATTTTGAGGAGGAAAGGTGTTTTCAGCTTATTCAGGTTTTCTGATTCTTCCTGATTTGGTTTTAGAGGATTGTATTTTTCTAGGAATATGTCCATTGCCCAGCTTGTTGGCATATAGTTGTTCATAGTATTTTTTTTACAATCCTTTGTATTTCTGTGGTGTCAGTGGTCAATTCTCTGCTTTCATTTCTGATTTTATTTATTTGGGTCCTCTCTCTTGGTTTCTTGGTGATTTATTTGTTTAATAACCTGAATAGGCCAATAACAACTGATGAAATAGATGCAGTAATTTAAAAAAAAACTCCCAGCAAACAAAAGTGCAGGTCTGGACAGCTTCACAGGGGAGTTTTACCAAACATTCAAAGAACTAACACCAATACCCCTCAAACTATTCCAAAACATCCAGGAGGAAGGAACACAGTCAAGAAATTTTTATGAGGCCAGAATTATCCTAATTCCAAAACCAGATAAAGACACTACTAAAGAAAGACAATTATAGGCCAATATCCCTGATGAACAGAGATGCTAAAATCCTCAACAATATATCAGCAAATCAGGTCCAGAAATACATTAAAAAGATCATACACCATGACCAAGTGGGATTTATTCCAGGGATACAAGGCTGGTACAATATTTGAAAATCAATAAATGTGATACATTACATACACAAACTGAGAAATAAAAATCACATAGTCATATCAATTGATGCAGAAAAAGCATTTGACAAAATCCAACATCCTTTCTTGATAAAAACCCTCAACAAAGTAGACAAAAATTAAAGCCATTTCCCCTAAGAACAGGAAAAAGACAGGGATATACACTTTCAGCACTCTTATTCAATATAGTACTGGAAGTCCTAGCCACAGTGATCAGACAAGAAGTAATGAAAAGCATCCACATTGAAACGGAGGAAGTAAAACTCTCATCATTCGCAGGTAACATGATAATGTACATAGAAAACCCTAAAGACTCCACCAAAAACTACTAGATTTAATGAATGAATTTGGCAATGTAGTAAGATACAAAATAAACATCTAAAAAGCAGTATTTTATATATACCAATAATGAATTCTCAGAAAGAGAAACTTAAAAAACAACCCCATTTAACATTGCAACAAAAAATTAAGGTATTTAGGAATAAACTTAACCAAGGCAATCTACAGATTCAATGCAATCCCTATTAAAATACCAATAGCATATTTCACAGATCTAGAACAAATACTCTAAAAATTTACACAGGATCAAAAAAGACCCCAAATAGCTGCAGCAATCTGGAGAAAGAAAAACAAAGTTGGAGGAATCTCAATACCAGATTTCAAGTTATACTACAAAGCCACCATAATCAAAAGAGGCTGGTACTGCCACAAGAACAGGCATATAGATCAATGGAACAGAACAGAGAATCGATAAATGGACCCAAGCCATTACGCTCAATTAATATTTGACAAAGGAGACAAGAGCATACAATAGAGTCAAGACAGTCTCTTCAATAAATGGTATTGGGAAAATTGGACAGATACATGCAAAAAAAAAAAAAAGAAGAAGAAACTACATCATCAACTTACACCACACACAAGAATAAACTCAAAATGTATAAAAGACTTAAATGTAATTCCGGAAACCATAAAAACCCTAGCAGAAAATATAGGCAGCAAAATCTCAGACATCTCTCGTAGCAATATGTTTATGGATACATTGCCTGGGGAAAAGGAAACTGAGGAGAAAATAAACAAATGGGCAACATCAAAATAAAAAGCTTCTGCACTGCAAAAGAAACCATCAACAAAATGAAAAGGGAGCTCATCATATGGGAGAACATATTTGCCAATGATACATCTGATAAAGGGTTAATAATTGATGATCATCAGAGAGATGCAAATTAAAATGACAATGAGGTATCACCTCACACCTGTCAGAATGGCTACCATCAACAAATCAAATGACAAGTGTACCATCAACAAATCAACAAATGACAAGTGCTGGTGAGGATGTGGAGAAAAAGGGATGCTCATACACTGCTGGTGGGAATGGAGACTGGTGCAGCCATCATGGAAACCAATATGGAGTTTCCTCAAAAAATTAAATATGAACCTGTCATTTGACCCAGTGATTCCACTTTTAGGGATATATCCTAAGAAGCCTGAAACACCAATCAGAAAGAATGTGTGAACCCCTATCTTCATAGCAGCACAATTTACAATAGCTAAGATCTGGAAACAGGCCAAGTGCCCATCAGTGGTTGAGTGGATAAAAAAGATGTGGTACAATTATAGCATGGAATACTATGCAGCAGTAAAAAAGAAGAATCTCTTACCCTTTGAGACAGCATGGAGGGACCTGGAGAGTATCATGCTAAGTGAAATAAATCAATAAGAGAAAGACAAGTATCACATGATTTCACTCATATGTGGAATCTAAGTAACAAAATAGACTGATGAACAGAGTGGATCCAGAGACATGGAAGCATGTAACAGAGTGCGGAATCTCAGAGGGAAGGTAGGAAATGTTATCAACCAAGGATCTTATAGGCATATATGCATGGTTCATGGACGTAGACAAGAGGGTGGTGACGGCCTGGGATGGAGGGTGGGGGCAAGCAGGAGGGGGTTATTGGAGGGATAGGGGGGACATATGTAATACTTTCAACAACAAACAATTATTTAAAAAATAAAGTTTTTTAAAAATATTTTATTGCCTTTATTTAAAATGCTTAATTTTTAAGTCCAATTCACCCATTTTATTTAATTTTTGAAATGGAAATAACATTGTGAAAGTTATATTTGCTTGTTTAGAAAAAAAACATCTTATAATGATGTATCAGGTGGGTTCATCAGTTGTAACAATGTCCCGCTCTGGGCGGTGGGGGATGTTGATGATGGGGAGGCGGTACCTGGGGGCAGGGGTAACAAAATCCAACATCCTTTCTTGATAAAAACCCTCAACAAAGTAGACAAAAATTAAAGCCATTTCCCCTAAGAACAGGAAAAAGACAGGGATATACACTTTCAGCACTCTTATTCAATATAGTACTGGAAGTCCTAGCCACAGTGATCAGACAAGAAGTAATGAAAAGCATCCACATTGAAACGGAGGAAGTAAAACTCTCATCATTCGCAGGTAACATGATAATGTACATAGAAAACCCTAAAGACTCCACCAAAAACTACTAGATTTAATGAATGAATTTGGCAATGTAGTAAGATACAAAATAAACATCTAAAAAGCAGTATTTTATATATACCAATAATGAATTCTCAGAAAGAGAAACTTAAAAAACAACCCCATTTAACATTGCAACAAAAAATTAAGGTATTTAGGAATAAACTTAACCAAGGCAATCTACAGATTCAATGCAATCCCTATTAAAATACCAATAGCATATTTCACAGATCTAGAACAAATACTCTAAAAATTTACACAGGATCAAAAAAGACCCCAAATAGCTGCAGCAATCTGGAGAAAGAAAAACAAAGTTGGAGGAATCTCAATACCAGAT
This sequence comes from Myotis brandtii, assembly GCF_000412655.1. Classification (NCBI taxonomy): domain Eukaryota; kingdom Metazoa; phylum Chordata; class Mammalia; order Chiroptera; family Vespertilionidae; genus Myotis; species Myotis brandtii. The sequence goes on along the minus strand of NW_005357451.1, from coordinate 783,298 downwards.
TTCAAGTTATACTACAAAGCCACCATAATCAAAAGAGGCTGGTACTGCCACAAGAACAGGCATATAGATCAATGGAACAGAACAGAGAATCGATAAATGGACCCAAGCCATTACGCTCAATTAATATTTGACAAAGGAGACAAGAGCATACAATAGAGTCAAGACAGTCTCTTCAATAAATGGTATTGGGAAAATTGGACAGATACATGCAAAAAAAAAAAAAAGAAGAAGAAACTACATCATCAACTTACACCACACACAAGAATAAACTCAAAATGTATAAAAGACTTAAATGTAATTCCGGAAACCATAAAAACCCTAGCAGAAAATATAGGCAGCAAAATCTCAGACATCTCTCGTAGCAATATGTTTATGGATACATTGCCTGGGGAAAAGGAAACTGAGGAGAAAATAAACAAATGGGCAACATCAAAATAAAAAGCTTCTGCACTGCAAAAGAAACCATCAACAAAATGAAAAGGGAGCTCATCATATGGGAGAACATATTTGCCAATGATACATCTGATAAAGGGTTAATATCCAAAATATATAGGGAACTCATACAACTAAACAAAAGGAAGACAAACAATCCAATTAAAAATGGGCAAAGGTCCTAAATAGACACTTCTTCAACATAGACATACAGATGGCCAAGTGACATTTGAAAAAATCCTAAAGTCATTGATCATCAGAGAGATGCAAATTAAAATGACAATGAGGTATCACCTCACACCTGTCAGAATGGCTACCATCAACAAATCAACAAATGACAAGTGCTGGTGAGGATGTGGAGAAAAAGGGATGCTCATACACTGCTGGTGGGAATGGAGACTGGTGCAGCCATCATGGAAACCAATATGGAGTTTCCTCAAAAAATTAAATATGAACCTGTCATTTGACCCAGTGATTCCACTTTTAGGGATATATCCTAAGAAGCCTGAAACACCAATCAGAAAGAATGTGTGAACCCCTATCTTCATAGCAGCACAATTTACAATAGCTAAGATCTGGAAACAGGCCAAGTGCCCATCAGTGGTTGAGTGGATAAAAAAGATGTGGTACAATTATAGCATGGAATACTATGCAGCAGTAAAAAAGAAGAATCTCTTACCCTTTGAGACAGCATGGAGGGACCTGGAGAGTATCATGCTAAGTGAAATAAATCAATAAGAGAAAGACAAGTATCACATGATTTCACTCATATGTGGAATCTAAGTAACAAAATAGACTGATGAACAGAGTGGATCCAGAGACATGGAAGCATGTAACAGAGTGCGGAATCTCAGAGGGAAGGTAGGAAATGTTATCAACCAAGGATCTTATAGGCATATATGCATGGTTCATGGACGTAGACAAGAGGGTGGTGACGGCCTGGGATGGAGGGTGGGGGCAAGCAGGAGGGGGTTATTGGAGGGATAGGGGGGACATATGTAATACTTTCAACAACAAACAATTATTTAAAAAATAAAGTTTTTTAAAAATATTTTATTGCCTTTATTTAAAATGCTTAATTTTTAAGTCCAATTCACCCATTTTATTTAATTTTTGAAATGGAAATAACATTGTGAAAGTTATATTTGCTTGTTTAGAAAAAAAACATCTTATAATGATGTATCAGGTGGGTTCATCAGTTGTAACAATGTCCCGCTCTGGGCGGTGGGGGATGTTGATGATGGGGAGGCGGTACCTGGGGGCAGGGGTATATGGAAAACCTCTGTGCCTTCTGCCCAATATTGCCGTGAACCTAAAACTGCTCTAAAAAGCCAAGTTTATTTTATTCTTTTTTTTAGTTTCTCTCTTTCTTTTTCTCTTTTTTATTGTCTGAAGTTCTACATAGGTCTTCTTTTTTCCCCAATTGACCCCCCGCCCCCAGCCATTCTCACCCTGGGGCAAGCCCCCAGCGCCCCAGTGTCTATGTCCATTGGTTATGCTAATATGCATGCATACAAGTTCTTTGGTTGCTCTCTAACCTCTCCCCTCCATTTGTCTCTGGATCTATTCTTGTTCATCAGTTTATGTTGTTCATTATATCCCACATATGAGTGAGATCATGTGATATTTATCTTTCTCCAACTGACTTATTTAGCTTAGCATGATGCTCTCCAGTTCCATCCATACTGTTGCAAATGGTAAAAGTTCCTTCTTTTTTATAGTGGCATGGTATTCCATTGTGTAGATGTATCACAGTTTTTTAATCCACTCATCTGCTGATGGGCACTTAGGCTGTTTCCAAATCGTAGCTATGGTAAATTGTGCTGCTATGAACATAGGGATGCACATATCCTTTCTGATTGGTGTTTCTGGCTTCTTGGAATATAGTCCTAGAAGTGGGATCACTGGGTCAAGGGGGAGTTCCATTTTTAACTTTTTGAGGAAACTCCATCCTGTTTTCCACAGTGGCTGCACCAGTCTTCATTCCCACCAGCAGTGTATGAGGGCTTCTTTTTCTCCCCATCCTCGCCAGCACTTGTCCTTTGTTGATTTGTTGATGATAGCCATTCTGACAGGTGTGAGATGGTATCTCATTGTTGTTTTGATTTGCATCTCTCAGATGATTAGTGACTTTGAGCATGTTTTCAT
>NW_005357451.1:777231-780558 GCF_000412655.1 Myotis brandtii | reverse complement strand
TGATTCTACCAATCCTTGAAGATGGTATGTTCTTCCATTTGTTTATGTCTTCCTCTATCTCTTTTTTCATTGTCCTGTAGTTTCCTGATTACAGGTCTTTTACATCCTTAGCTAAGTTTATTCCTAGGTATCTTAATTTCTATTGGTACAATGGTAAATGGGATTGTTTTGTTTGTTTGTTTGTTTGTTTGTTTTTGCTTCTCTCTCTGTGAGTTTATTATCGGTGTATAAAAAGGCCATAGATTTCTGGGTGTAAATTTTGTATCCTGCTACATTGCCAAGTTCATTTATTAGGTCTAGTAGTTTTTTGATGGATTCTTTGGGTTTTTCTATGTACAATATCATGTCATCTGTGAATAAGGACAGTTTTACTTCTTCTTTTCCAATTTGGATGCTTTTTCTTTCTTCTTCTTGTCTAATTGCTATGGCTAGCACTTCCAGTACTAAGTCAAACAGGAGCTGTGAAAGTGGGCATCTCTGCCTTGTTCCTGTTCTTAGGGGAAATGAGTTTAGTCTTTGCCCATTGAGTATGATGTCGGCTGTTGGTTTGTCATATAGGGCTTTTATTATGTTGAGGTATGATACCTCTATTCCCACTTTGCTGAGAGATCTTATCAAGAAAGGGTATTGGATATTGTCAAATGCTTTTTCTGCAACAATTGATATGATTATGTGATTTTTGTCTCTCAGTTTGTTTATGTGATGTATCACATTTATTGATTTGCGGATATTGTACCATCCTTGCATCCCTGAATATTGCCGTGAACCTAAAACTGCTCTAAAAAGCCAAGTTTATTTTATTCTTTTTTTTAGTTTCTCTCTTTCTTTTTCTCTTTTTTATTGTCTGAAGTTCTACATAGGTCTTCTTTTTTCCCCAATTGACCCCCCGCCCCCAGCCATTCTCACCCTGGGGCAAGCCCCCAGCGCCCCAGTGTCTATGTCCATTGGTTATGCTAATATGCATGCATACAAGTTCTTTGGTTGCTCTCTAACCTCTCCCCTGTAAAGCCGTCCAGACCAGGGCTTTTGTTTGCTGGAGGGTTTTTTATCATTGCTTCAATTTCTTTGGTAGTTATTAACCTCTTCAGGTTTTTTATTCTTCTTAATTGAGTTTTGGGAGCTTGTATTTTTCTAAGAATGTGTCCATTTCATCTAGGTTGTCCATTTTGTTGGAATAGAGTTGTTCATAGTATTTTTTCATAATCATTTGTATTTCTGTGGGATCGGTTGTTACTTCACCTCTTTCATTTTTTATTTTGTTTATTTGGGTCCACTCTCTTTGCTTCTTGGTGTGCCTGGCTAGAGGTTCATCAATCTGGTTTATCCTTTCAAAGAACCAGCTCTTGGTTTTGTTGATCTTTTGTATTGTTTTTTATTTGTTGTTGTTGTTTTTTTTTTGTGTGTGTGTGTTTGGTTTTTGTTTTGTTTTTGTTTTTTTGGTCTCTATGTCATTTATCTCCTCTCTGATCTTTATTATTTCCTTCCTTCTGCTTATGCTGGGCTTTTGTTGTTGCTCTATTTCAAACTCTTTGAGTTATAGGGTTAGATAATTTATTACCATTTTTTCTTGTTTTTTGAGATAGGCCTGTAGAGCTATGAACTTCCCTCTCAAGACTGCTTTCATTGTGTCCCATAGATTTTGAATTGTTGTGTTTTCATTGTCATTTGTTGCCATGATGCTTTTTATTTCTTCTTTGATCTCTTTAGTAACCCAATCATTGTTTAATAGCATACTATTTAGCCTCCAGGTAAAAATAAAGTTTTAAAGATGGTGAAGTAGCAACACAAAGCTTTTAGTACTGAGTCTCTGGGCTGACTTTGGTTCAGGACTGGCAACAGGCAGTGATCACTGAGCAAAGAGTGCCTAGGGTAGCTGGCCAAAATGCCAAATATCAAAATCTTCAGTGGCAGCTCCCATTTGTCCTAGAAAATTGCTGACTGCCTGGGCCTAGATCTAGGCAAAGTGTTGACTAAGAAATTCAGCAACCAGGAGACCTGTGTTGAAATTGGTGAAAGTGTCCATGGAGAGGATGTCTGCATCGTTCAGAGTGGCTCTGGTGAAATTAATGACAACCTAATGGAGCTTTTGATTATGATTAATGCCTGCAGGATTGCTTAAGCCAGCCAGGTTACTGCAGTCATCCATGCTTCCCTTATACCCAGCAGGATAAGAAGGATAAGAGCCATGCTCTGATCTCAGCCAACCTTGTTGCAAATATGCCCTCGTAGCAGATCATATTATTACCATGGGCCTTCATGCTTCTCAAATTCAGGGCTTTTTTGATATTCCTGTGAACAATTTGTATGCAGAACCAGCTGTCCTGAGGTGAATAAGGGAGAATATATCCGAATGGAGGAGCTGCACTATTGTCTCACCGATGCGGTGGGAGCTAAGAGCGTTACCTCCATTGCAGACCAGTTGAATGTTGACTTTGTCTTGATTCATAAAGAATGGAAGAAGGCCAATGAAGTGGACCACATGGTGCTGGTAGGAGACGTGAAGAATCAGGTGGCCATTTTAGTGGATGACATGGCTGACACTTGTGGCACAATCTGCCATGCAGCTGACAAACTTCTTTCAGCTGGAGCCACCAGACTTTATGCTATCTTGACTCACAAAATCTTTACTGGCCCCACCGTTTCTCACATTAACAATGCATGCTTTGAAACAGTAGTGGTCATCAATACCATACCTCAGGAGAATAAAATGAAGCATTGCTCCAAAATACAGGTGGTGGACATCTCCATGATCCTTGTAGAATCCACCAGGAGATTTCACAATGGGGAATCTGTTTCCTACCTGTTCAGCCATGTCCCTTTATAATAGAACTAGAGGCCCAGTACATGAAATTCATGCACCGGTAGGGTCCCTAGCAGCTGCCTGCTGCTAGCCGGGGCCTCCCTTCCCTGTCTGCCGACCAGGGCCTTCCTTCATTCCACGTCGCCCCCTAATGGTCATGGCACATCATAGCGAGTGATCAAACTTCCTGTCTGTCAAACTCCCAAGGGGACACTTTGCATAATATATATATATAACATAAACATCTTATTCTTCTTGCTTACACCACAGGGAGCATCCACACAAGCTGCTCCGCAGCTCGTTTCTCAGGGCATCGTGGGTCCTGGGGACCTTTCCCTCTAGGAATGGAGAGCACGTCTGTGTTTCCTCCCACAGGGCAGCCTCCACTGCACAGGAGTCCCCATGGGTGGCATTTGAACTGTCTCTGACTTTCCTTATTATAACTGATGCTCTAAGAAATAACTTTGTGCCCTGGCTGGTTTGGCTCAGTGGATAGAGCACTGCCTATGGACTGAAGGGTCCCAGGT
>NW_005357451.1:771378-774637 GCF_000412655.1 Myotis brandtii | reverse complement strand
TAGGCCTGTAGAGCTATGAACTTCCCTCTCAAGACTGCTTTCACTGTATCCCATAGATTTTGGATTGTTGTGTTTTCATTGTCATTTGTTGCCATGATGCTTTTTATTTCTTCTTTGATCTCTTTAGTAACCCAATCATTGTTTAATAGCATACTATTTAGCCTCCAGGTAAAAATAAAGTTTTAAAGATGGTGAAGTAGCAACACAAAGCTTTTAGTACTGAGTCTCTGGGCTGACTTTGGTTCAGGACTGGCAACAGGCAGTGATCACTGAGCAAAGAGTGCCTAGGGTAGCTGGCCAAAATGCCAAATATCAAAATCTTCAGTGGCAGCTCCCATTTGTCCTAGAAAATTGCTGACTGCCTGGGCCTAGATCTAGGCAAAGTGTTGACTAAGAAATTCAGCAACCAGGAGACCTGTGTTGAAATTGGTGAAAGTGTCCATGGAGAGGATGTCTGCATCGTTCAGAGTGGCTCTGGTGAAATTAATGACAACCTAATGGAGCTTTTGATTATGATTAATGCCTGCAGGATTGCTTAAGCCAGCCAGGTTACTGCAGTCATCCATGCTTCCCTTATACCCAGCAGGATAAGAAGGATAAGAGCCATGCTCTGATCTCAGCCAACCTTGTTGCAAATATGCCCTCGTAGCAGATCATATTATTACCATGGGCCTTCATGCTTCTCAAATTCAGGGCTTTTTTGATATTCCTGTGAACAATTTGTATGCAGAACCAGCTGTCCTGAGGTGAATAAGGGAGAATATATCCGAATGGAGGAGCTGCACTATTGTCTCACCGATGCGGTGGGAGCTAAGAGCGTTACCTCCATTGCAGACCAGTTGAATGTTGACTTTGTCTTGATTCATAAAGAATGGAAGAAGGCCAATGAAGTGGACCACATGGTGCTGGTAGGAGACGTGAAGAATCAGGTGGCCATTTTAGTGGATGACATGGCTGACACTTGTGGCACCATCTGCCATGCAGCTGACAAACTTCTTTCAGCTGGAGCCACCAGACTTTATGCTATCTTGACTCACAAAATCTTTACTGGCCCCACCGTTTCTCACATTAACAATGCATGCTTTGAAACAGTAGTGGTCATCAATACCATACCTCAGGAGAATAAAATGAAGCATTGCTCCAAAATACAGGTGGTGGACATCTCCATGATCCTTGTAGAATCCACCAGGAGATTTCACAATGGGGAATCTGTTTCCTACCTGTTCAGCCATGTCCCTTTATAATAGAACTAGAGGCCCAGTACATGAAATTCATGCACCGGTAGGGTCCCTAGCAGCTGCCTGCTGCTAGCCGGGGCCTCCCTTCCCTGTCTGCCGACCAGGGCCTTCCTTCATTCCACGTCGCCCCCTAATGGTCATGGCACATCATAGCGAGTGATCAAACTTCCTGTCTGTCAAACTCCCAAGGGGACACTTTGCATAACAATCTAATGGAGCTTTTGATCATGATCAATGCCTGTAAGATTGCTTCCGCCAGCCGAGTTGCTTCAGTCATCCCATGCTTCCCGTATGCCCGGCAGGATAAGAAGGATAAGAGCCGGGCTCCCATCTCAGCCAAGCTTGTTGCAAACATGCTCTCCGTAGCAGGTGCAGATCATATTATTACCATGGACCTTCATGCTTCTCAAATTCAGGGCTTTTTCGATATCCCTGTGGACAATTTGTATGCAGAACCAACTGTCCTGAAGTGGATAAGGGAGAATATATCTGAGTGGAGGGACTGCACGATTGTCTCACCCGATGCCGGGGGAGCTAAGAGAGTGACCTCCATTGCAGACCAGTTGAATGTTGACTTTGCCTTGATTCATAAAGAACGAAAGAAGGCCAATGAAGTGGACCGCATGGTGCTGGTAGGAGACGTGAAGGATCGGGTGGCCATTCTAGTGGATGACATGGCTGACACTTGTGGCACCATCTGCCATGCAGCTGACAAACTTCTTTCAGCTGGAGCCACCGGAGTTTATGCTCTCTTGACTCACGGAATCTTTTCTGGCCCCGCCATTTCTCGCATTAACAATGCATGCTTCGAAGCAGTAGTGGTCACCAATACCATCCCTCAGGAGGATAACATGGAGCATTGCTCCAAAATACAGGTGATCGACATCTCCATGATTCTTGCAGAAGCCATCAGGAGAACTCACAATGGGGAATCTGTTTCCTACCTGTTCAGCCAGGTCCCTTTATAATAGAATAACTTCTGAGGCTTTTAAAAAATAAAGTGAACCCCTTCCCTTGTTTTCCCTGGGTGTTCGATGAAAAATTCAGCAGAAGCCCCAGCTTGCTTCAGTAGCTTTCCACATCCCATTCCAGGTATATTAACTCTTCTCCAAAATTAGGGAAAAACAGATTGAGACTACTCAGATTTCCTATCTGCATTGTCTCATTCTGGCTTCTTTGATTTTGTGGGTCTTGCAGCTTAAACTATAACTCAGGTTCTGCATGATTTCAGACTTTGAAGTGTGTTGTGTGGGGGTGTTTGAATGTGTTTGGGGAAGCTCAGACTTCTTTTCATGTGAATGCTTCTGGGATTCCTAGATTCAGAACTACTAGCAACAGAGCCAACCCCAAAATAAACAAAATAAAAAGAACAAAGCAAAACTAACTCCCAACCCCTGTAACATGTGACAAGTTCTCTAAGGTCTATACTAAATTACATCAAGAGCCCTAAACAGTCCAGAATCCAGCTGTGGTTGCTGATTCCCTGTAAGGCAGGCAGCTCTCAGGTAGGAGCCTGAGGGAAGGCAGCACACAGTGTAGCAGATGCTTCTTGGGAGGAAAAAAGACTGATCCCTCAACCACTGCTAGGAAATTGTCACTTAGTTTCTTTTGTACCTGTTCCTTTTCCATTTGGTTTGACCTTCAACCATCTTGACCTTTTCCTGGCTAAATGATCATGGTACCATAGTCTTCTGGAAAGCAAACCTCACTTTTTGCTGTGTATTCTTTAACATTTACATGAGATTATTTTGCTGTAGCTTAATCTTAGCCCACTATCACTGTGGTAGAAGGTTCTAGATGGCTTTATACTGCCTTTTGATTAATTTAAGTATTTAATTTTCATCTTATTTCCTTGGATCTGTTTGGCCCCTCAAATGACCTGACGTTTCTGTTAAAAGATTGATGTTACTAGCTCTTATAGAGGAACACTAACAAAGTATCTGTGTGTGATTGTGAAAATAAATAAATAAATAAGTTTTCTCATCAAAATAAAAAAAATGTCAAATATGTGAATGGATGAA
>NW_005357451.1:768477-771241 GCF_000412655.1 Myotis brandtii | reverse complement strand
TATTACTCAATAAAGTTGGAAAAAATTTAAATTCTGGCAACATAAAAAATATGAAGATCTATATTTGAATGATAACATTGCCTTCCTCCAAGACTTCTTGAATTCACAAACAAAATGCTCTAACATAAAAATAAGGTAATGAAAACACAATAATGCTTCATTCTTATGAAGCACTTCAAAGATTCCAAACTGCTTATAAATCCATTGTCTCCCTCCACACACTGAAGTGCAAGCAAGCTAGCAAGTTTATATTTTTAGGAAATTGTAAAAAAAAATAACATATTAAAAAATAGAAAGTGAATGAGTACAGTAGTTAAATTTCAACACTAGGTGTTCCTGCTTTCCTGACTGCGATCCCCATCAGGAGTTAAGTAGCATTGTAGTTTCATTTCAAATGTAAGAAACATATTTTGAATTTCTGCCAGGCATTTTACCAAAGAAAAATGGTTAGTTCAAAATAAACCCTTGCCATTACATCTTTCAAAATTATTTTTATTTGTCAATTCCAATTCACATTCAATATTATGTTAGTTTCAGGTGGTTAGACATTTATATAACTTGCCAGTGATCCCCCCAATAAGTCTAGTACACCCTTAACACCATACATAGATTTTACAATGTTATTGACTATATTCCCTGTGCTGTATTTTCCATCCCCATGTCTATTATGGCAAGTTATACTTCTTAATACCTTCATATTCATCATTGGGCCCCCAAAACCCTCCAACCTAGCAGCAATCAGTTTATTCTTTGTATCTATGAGTTTCTTTCTGTTTTGTTTGTTCATTTATTTTGTTCTTTAGATTCTGCATATAAGTGAAAATAGACTAGTGGCCCTGGTGCATGAAATTCATGCACATTAAAAGGGGATTAATTAGAGGAAATATTTTAATATTGCTATTTGCCCTTTCTCTATAATAGAAGTGTCAGAGATGAAAGAAAATTAGTAAAATGTATATGAAAATCTCCCTCCTGTCAGAGTCTGGGGCATGCCACAGGATCCAGAGTCAAGTCCTTGCCCACCTGCCCGTACCTCGAAATCGCATGAAACCCAGACCCAGCTGGCCCCACCCCATCAAGCCCTGCCGAGGAGGGGGCACAACCTCAGGTCCCCTGGCCCAGCGCCAGGATGGGAGGGCACAACCTGAGGTCCCCTGTCAAGACCCGCCAGGTGGGGGGTGCAACCTGAGGACCCCTGCCCTGGCCTGGTGCCACACAACCTCAGGTCCCTGCTGTTCAATTGTTTTGTCATCCCTCACTAACCCCCCTGCTAGCCTGGTCACCCCACGCAGCCTGCTGTTCAGTCATTTGGTTGTCCCTCACTAACTCCCCTGCTGGCCTTGTCGCCCCATGCAGCCTGCTGTTTGGTCGTTACTGTTACTGTGATGGCATCCTGGACAATTTGCATATTCCTCTATTATTAGTATAAATTTGTCTTTTTCTGAGTCATTTTCACTTAGCATAATACCCTCTAGGTTCATCCATGTCATTGCAAATGGCAATATTTAATTCTTTTTATGACTGAGTAATATTATCCTATATAATAAAAGCCTAATATGCAAATTGTTGACCAGGAGTTTGAACACTCGCTATGATGTGCACTGACCACTAGGGGGTGGCATGAAACATGGCGGGCATTGGCAACACAGCACTGGCAGTGGGCAGCAGTAGAAGTGCTGCTGGCCCCGATGGACCCCAACAGAACGGGACTCTGGTGAAATGGTGGAGCAGGTGAGTGGGCGGCACCAGGCCAAGGTGGGTACGAGCAGGTGCCCGATCGCCCAGCCTATCGACCCATAAATGGCAACCAGTGGCAGCGGAGGGGGTTGGGGCCTCTGCCCATCTGCCAGGTGCTGAGGGAACCGGGCAGGAGACCCAGCCCTGATTGATCACAGACTGCAATCAGTGGCCCTGATCACCCAATCAGGGTTGGGCCCTGGGCTGGGATGGGGAACTGGGGATGAGTGGTCATGACTAACCTCTCAGGGTGCCCAGGTGGGGGGCTGTGACCTCTCACCAGCTATCTGGGGGTGGGGCTGACAGGGATGGAGGTGTGGTGAGAATGCAGGGTGTCCACCAAGCTCGCTCTCACTCTCCCTGCTACCCTCCCCCGGAACGCCAGGGCTCGCATGCTGGATAAACCCCCATGCTCAGTTGCCAGGTGCCTGAAAGGAGCCCGCCCCACACCTGTGCAGCCTCTTCTGGGTGAGCCCAGCCACAGCCACTGCCAGGACTGCAGGGGCCAGTCGGGCTACCCACGGGTTCACTTAGGAGCTGGTCTGCGAGGCTAGCCGGGAGAGAGCGCACTGCCTGCCCAGCCCAGAGGCCACACTGTGCCCCGGCCCGCAGTCAAGCTGCGCTCACCACATATCCACATGGGGACTTGGGTGCTGTGACTCAGGTGGAGAGGGGCACATGGGGACCCAGGGGCCCATGTGCTACCCAGGGCCCAGAAGTCAGCTGGGACCTGCCCTTCCATGCCAGGTTTGTGCTTCAATCACCAGCCAGGCCTAGGAACTGCACCCATGCACAAATTTCGTGCACCAGGCCTCTAGTACTGTATATAATACCACATCTTCTTTATCTAGTTATCTATCAATGAATACTTAGGTTGCTTTCATATCTTGGCTACTGTAAATAATGCTACAATGAATATAAGGATGAATATATCTTTTCAAATTAGTGTTTTGGATTTCTTTGGAATCAGAAGTGTGATTGCTAGCTCATGGTAGTCCTAGTTTTAATTTTTGAGGAATTTATTTTA
>NW_005357451.1:767265-768426 GCF_000412655.1 Myotis brandtii | reverse complement strand
TTTATTTTATTTTATTTATTTTAAATATGTTTTTATTGATTTCAGAGAGTAAGAAAGAGGGAGAGAGAGAGAGAGAAATATCAATGATGATATAGAATCAATGATTGGCTGCCTCCTGCACGCCCCCTACTGGGGATCAAGCCCACAACCTGGGCATGTGCCCTTGACTGGAATCAAACCTGGGACCCTTCAGTCCACAGCTCTATCCACTTAGCCAAACTGGCCAGGGCTTTGAGGGACATTTATACTGTTTTTCATAGCCATTGTGCCAATTTGTAAACCCACCAACAGTGCCTGAGGGTTCCCCTTTCTCCACATCCTTTCCTTGCCAACAGCTGATTGTTGATTTATTAATGATAACCATTCTGACAGCTGTGAGGTGCTATCTCATTGTGGTTTTAATCTGCATTTCTGTGATGATTAGTGATGTTGAGCATGTTTTCATATGTTTCTTGGCCATCTGTTTGTCCTCTTTAGAGAAGTGTCTATTCAGGTCATCTGTCCATTTTATAATTGGATTATTGGTGTTTTTGCTTTGTTTGTTTTTTGGTATTAAGTTGTGTAAGTTAATTTTTAAACATTTATCTTCATTGTTGAAAGTATTACAGATGTTCCCCCCTTTTCCCCACTAACCCCCCTCTTCCCCACTCCCATCCCCTCCCCAAGCCTTCACCCCACTATTGTCTGTGTCCATGGGTTATGCATATCTATATATATAAAGAGCCAGGGGCTGTCACATCCGAAACAACCAAATGGACAACCAAACAGGCTGCGTGGGGCAACTAGGCCAGCAGGGTGGTTAGTGAGGGACGACCAAATGATAGAACAGCAAGCTGCATGGGGCAATGAGGCCAGCACGGGGGTTAATGAGGGACGACCAAACACCTGAACAGCAGGCTCTGTGGGGTGACCAGGCCGGCAGGGGAGGCAGGGAGGGGTGACCAAACGACCAAACAGCAGGCTGCGTGGGGCTACCAGGCTGGCAGGAGGGGAAGTGAGGGGTGACCAGGCCAGCAGAGGGGGGCAGTGAGAGGCCACCAGGCCTGCAGGGGGCGTAGTTAGTGGCAACCAGGCCAGCAGGGGGGTCAGTTGGGGATGACCAGGCTGGCAGGGTGGGCTGTGAGGGGCGACCAAGCTGGTGGGGGGCAGTTGAGGGAGACC
>NW_005357451.1:761496-766493 GCF_000412655.1 Myotis brandtii | reverse complement strand
GGAGGGGGAGCCCCCCCCCCCCGTGCACGAATTTCATGCACTGGGCCTCTAGTATGTGTATAAGTTTTTTGGTTGATCTCTTCTGTCCCTCACCCCCCTCCCTTAGAGAATCCTGTCTGTTACATGCTTCCATGTCTCTGGATCTATTTTGTTCATCAGTATTTTTTTTCAATAGATTCCACATCTAAGTGAGATCCTGTGATATTTGTCTTACTCTGACTGGCTTATTTCACTTAGCATAATACTCTCCAGGCCCCTCCATGCTTTCTCAAAGGGTAAAAGGTCCTTTTTTTTTCTGCTGCATATTATTCCATAGCTTTTTTTATCCATTCATCTACTGGTGGGCACTTGGGCTCTTTCCAGATCTTAGCTATTGTAAATAGTGGTGCTGTGAACATAGGGGCACATATATTCTTTCAGATTGGTGTTTTGGGCTTCTTAGGATATATTCTTAGAAGTGGGATCACTGGGTCAAATGGCAGGTCCTTTTAAAATTTTTTGAGGAAACTCCATACTGTTTTCCATGATGGCTGCACCAGTCTGAATTCCCACCAGCAGTGCACGAGGGTTCCCTTTTCTCCACATCCCCGTCAGCACTTGTCATTTGTTGATTTGTTGGTGATAGCCATTCTGACAGGTGTGAGATGATGCCTCATTGCTGTTTTAATTGGCATCTCTCTGACTTTGAGCATTTTTCATATGTCTCTTAGCCATCTGTATGTCCATGTTGGAGAAGTGTCTATTTGGGTGCTTTGCTCATTTTAAAAATTTTATTATTTGTCTTTCTTTTGTTAAATTGTATGAGTTCCTTATATATTTTGGATATTAGCTCATTATCTGATATATCATTGGCAAATATGCTCTCCCATGCAGTGCACTCCCTTTTCATTTTGATGCTGGTTCCTTTTCCTGTGCAAAAGCTTTTTAGTTTGTTGTAGTCCCATTGGTTTATTTTTCCTTTGTTTTTCTTGCCTATGTGTTGTATCATGAAAATGTTGCTGTGTGAGATGTCTGATGTTTATTTTTCTGTGTATGTTTTCTTCAAGGATTTCATGACTTAAATTTAGATATTTTATCCATTTTGAGTTTATTCTTGTGTATGGAGTAATTCTTCATATGTTTTAGATATTAACCCCCTTATAGGATGTATCATTGGTGAATAATTTCTCCAATTTGGTAGATTGTGCTTTCATTTTGTTGATTGTTTCCTTTGTTGTGCAAAACCATTTTAGTTTGATGTTGTCCTATTTGTTTATTTTTTTCTTTTGTTTCCTTTGCCTGAGGAGACATATTAAAAAAATATTGCCAGCGGCTTCACTGGGGTGCCACCTGTCTAGTCCCACAGAGCCCCCACTTAGAAAGACTGCGTTTAGTTTAATGCCCTGCTGTTACTTTCTTGAAATTCTTTTAAAAATATATATTTTATTGATTTTTTTCAGAGCAGAAGGGAGAGGGATAGAGAGTTAGAAACATAGATGAGAGAGAAACATCGATCAGCTGCCTCCTGAACACCCCCTACTGGGGATGTGCCTGCAACCAAAGCACATGCCCTTGACTGGAATCAAACTTGGGACCCTTCAGTTCGCAGGCGGATGCTTTATCCACTGAGCCAAACCTGTCAGGGCCTTTATTGAAATTCTTAATGATTTTTAAAAAATATAAGTTTTTATTGATTTTATAGAAAGAGGAGGGGAGGAGAGAGAGATAGAAACATGGATAAGAGAGAGTCAGCTATTGGCTGCCTCCTTCACACCCTGACTGGGAATAGAACCGGTGACCTCTTGGTGCATGGAACGATGCTCAACCAAGTGAGCCACACTGGCTGAGCTCTTAATGATTTTTTTAAACAAGGATTTTACATTTATATTTTGCACAAAGCCCTGCAAATTGAACAACTGGTCCTGCCCATGTGGGGAAGGTGAATCTGTCTTTTGGGACCATTCTTCAGAAGGCTTACTTGCTTGTCCTGCCCCAGCATATTAACTGCAATTGTCACTTCCATTTATCAGTTTAGATACTTTTTAGAGTAAAATCTGAAGTAATTTGAAGATTTAATCATGTAATATTAAAAATTCAGAATTTTTTGTTCATTATATTCCACAAATGAGTGAGATCATGTGACTGGCTTATTTCACTTAGCATAATGCTCTCCAGTTCCATCCATGCTATTTCAAATGGTAAGAATTCCTTCTTTTTCACAGCAGCATAGTATTTCATTGTGTAGATGTACCACAGTTTTCTAATCCACTCATCTTCTGATGGGCATTTAGGCTGTTTCCAAATCTTAGCTATGGTGAATTGTGCTGCTACGAACATAGGGGTGCATATATCCTTTCTAATTGGTGTTTCTGGTTTCTTAGGATATATTCCTAGAAGTGGGATCACTGGGTCAAATGGGAGTTCCATTTTTAGTTTTTTGAGGAAGCTACATGCTGTTCTCCACAGTAACTGCACCAGTCTGCATTCCCACCAGCAGTGTAATAGGGCTCCTTTTTCTCCAAATCCTCGACGACATTTATCATTTGTTAATTTGTTGATGATAGCCATTCTGAGAGGTGTGAGATGGTACTGCATTGTCATTTTGATTTGCATCTCTTGGATGATTCGTGACTTTGAGCATTTTTTCATATGTCACTTGGCCTTCCTTATGTCCTCTTTCGAAAAGTAAACTGATGAACAAAATCAGATACAGAGACAGAGAAGCATTGATCAGATCGTCAAACCTCAGAGGGAAGTAGGGGAGGGTGGGGGTAAGGGGGAGAGATCAATCAAAAGACTTGTATACATGGGGGGGGGGGGCATGAGTAGGGGTGGGGGGCAATGGGGGATAAGGACACATATGTAATACCTTAATCAACAAAGAAAAAAAATTTAAAAAAATAAATTACAGAATTTGGAGTCAAAGAAAAGTGGATTCAAACAACAGATACACATGTACTAATGTTTGGACCTGAGCATGTTAACCCGCTTCTTTGGGCTGTAGCTTTGGGACCAGTGTAGGCAGCTGTGCACCTCCTGTTCTGCATAAAAGCTTATAGACACAGCCCAAGGGACAACGTGGATCTGAACTAAACCCTTTGTTGCTTTGCTAAGCCATCTGTCTTGGCACGTGCATTTGTAATTTGCAGAAAGTGGCTATATAGGCTGGTGATGGCCCTGCCCAGCTTTCTCATTTTTGAAAATGAGAACAGTGCTTGTTGGCTACAAAGGTTTTGATAACACATGAAGTGTTTAATTTAGGAATCACTCAAGATCAGTGAAATTCTTTTCCTAAAACTAAGTATTTACACTCAGAACTTTGAAGAGACAACCAAAATGTTAGCTAATATTTAAATTCATACAATGTTCTAATGTTAATAAACTAGTGAAACATAAAAAAAAGATATATTGCCAGGAAAGATGTCTGAGATTTTACTGCTTGTTTTCTTCTAGGCTTTTTATATTTTCATAACTTACATTAAGTCTTTGTTGCGGGCAAGTTCCTCAGCCAGGGACTGAACCCCTCTGGGTGCAGGAAATTGGAAAAACACGGGTAACAGCAGGTAGGTGGAACATGCTTTATTATGAACAAAGCAGCCCACAGCTGGTTGGTTAGTGGCAACTTATATACACACTCAAACAAAAGAGGTCTTGTGTCAATTAGTGACACTCATGCTACATTAACATAAGCAGGTTATATAAGTAGCCCAAGGAGGAATGGGATTGGAGGAGTATGTATAGTGCTACTGCTGAGTCAGTGCTCTCACGCATGCATAGGGCAAAGGGGCCTTTAACTTAGTAATACTTCTGTGTCCTTGCCTACATGCATGTGTATGGGGAGTAGGCCTTGAACCTCTGGTGTACTCTGGTCAGGGCCCCCACAGTCTTTTACCCATTTTTAGTTTATTCTTGTATATGTTGTAAGTTGGTAGTCTAGTTTCACTTTTTTAAATGTATCTCTCCAATTTTCCCATCATCGTTTATTGAAGAGACTATCTTTACCCCATTGCATGTTCTTTCCCCCTTTGTCAAATATTAATTGACCATAAAGAACCTGGGTTTATTTTTGAGCTCTCTATTCTTTTCCATTGATCTACTTTTTTGTTTTTAGGCAAGTAGCATGCTGTTTTGATTACTATAGCCATGTAGTAGTGCAATTATATTTTATCATCTCAAGTATTTGTAAAGTAACAGCTCTTGGCTACTCCTGTTGTTTTGTATAAGGAAAACAAGTGAAGTCGGGAGACCTGTATTTAATAATGTTGTATATTGGTAAGAAGGCATCATCATAAGTGTCAAGAACCATTTGAAACTTCTCATTCATTCATCTAAGCAAGCCATACCTACCCTGTGCATATGCTATGGTACCATGCTCTCTCGCAATCCCATTCTTCCTTGGGCTCCTTAGTTATCTTACAGTGATATAACATGGTTTTAACCTACCAGTTTTTGCTCTATTAAAGTACTGTTTGTCCAAAGCCTGTTTCTCCTCTACTAAGCCTACACTTTTCTTTTTCTTTTTTTTTTTTAGTAGCAACGAAAATAATTTTATGGTTGGGGGTCACCACAACATGAGGAACTGTATTAAAGGGTTGCGGCATTAGGAAGGTTGAGAAGCACTGCTTTAGCCATATATAAATTCCATTATGGGACTTGTAACTGCTAACTAAACCAACACAAATACCTAATAATCATCTAATGTAGGGGTGGGACGAGGTGGGGTGGAAGATGGGGTTGGAAAGGTTTCAGTCATTATAGTATACTAGTAGCCCAGTGCACGAAATTCGTGCACATTAAAAGGGAATTAATTGCCCTAACCGGTTTGGCTCAGTGGATAGAACATTGGCCTGTGGACTCAAGGGTCCCAGGTTCGATTCCGGTCAAGGGCATGTACCTTGGTTGCGGGCACATCCCCAGTGGGGAGTGTGCAGGAGGCAGCTGATCGATGTTTCTCTCTCATCGATGTTTCTAACTCTCTATCCCTCTCCCTTCCTCTCTGTAAAAAATCAATAAAATAT
>NW_005357451.1:748791-761009 GCF_000412655.1 Myotis brandtii | reverse complement strand
ATGCCTACTCTGTCTAGAGTTTGTCCTTGTGATTTATTAACAGTCATCACAAATGCTGGCATCACGGGAAACTGTCGTTGAATCAATTTAAATGGGAGGCCAGTGTCAGATGGGGACAAATTAATTATTGGAATCAGAACAGCCTCTCCCTCTGCAGATCCTGTTCATACTTCAACTTCGATAATATTAGGTCGTAATCTTTTGATAATACATCTGCTACCATTACAAAGACCCCATTTACTATTGAAATTTCTCAATAGCATGATGATTGCACCCACTTTCAATTTTAATTTATGACACAGCATTCCTGAAGGAGTAATACTATTAAGAAATTCGATGGGAAAATTTTCCTTTTCAGCATCATCTGTGGAATCAATGGAATCATCACTCAAATATGTGTGAAAATCTCCATCGAGTATATCCAAAATTTCTTCATTTAATTTTTGAACATTCTCATTTTTTGGACAAAGAACTGCACGTTTAGATATATTTTTAATATTATCTATAGATATGGGGCCACAACATTAGTAACAAAGAAACAGAATTAAAACTTCATTGTGGGGAGCCGCTACAGTGTTTTGGACAGGTTCAAGCCTTGGACTGATGAGAGGGCACAGTCCTCTCATTGCCACGTGCAAGTCCCAGCTTGGAGGGCAGGGCCCTCCCAGCACAATTATAGCCAACAGCTGTAGTTGTAAGCTTGAACCTATGGTCTGAAGACGTGGCCCCACGTGCCTGAGTGATGTAGGCTTGATAGAGTTCAGGTGCATGTAGTTGAGTAGGATTGAAACCCAGGTGAATGTTGTAAACATCTTGGTGATGCCCTTACTTTGCCTCGTAGCATCTGCTATAAAATAAAGGCATGGCTGTGGGCGTGGTCGCTGTCTCTCAGAGAAGCAGCATCCCACCAAGACCCGGCTTTCATTCTCTTGTCTGTCTTTTCTAAGCCTTTCAGCAGCCCCCACCCAGGTTCACCCCAGGTTAGATCGATCCCCGTGGGGGCGGGGGGGGCATATGGGAAGCAACCAATCAATCTCTCTCTCTCTCTCTCTCTCTCTCTCTCTATCTCCCTCCTTCCCTCTCTCTAAAAGTCAATAAATATGACCTTGGGTAAGGATTTTTAAAAAGTGACTTTTGACATTCTGTGAGAAATATTGCTTCAATAAAAGTATTTACAAATGTTGGAAATAGCAGAGAATCATTTCTCACTGATTTAGTGTGGCTAAAGCCTGAACTGTACACAATATGTTTCTAGGAGGTTAATTCAGGCCTCTTTCAGTATCCAGACACACTCTGGGGTAAGCAACGAGAGCTAGCACTTGCAGAGGAATAGAGATACACTTATAATTTATGTATATACATGCAAATAACCATACGACTTGATTGTGCCAAGCACATCAAGCAAAATGCTTTTAAGGTTAGATTAGACTTTGAGAGGGTATCTAGTTCACTATTATATCCCCAGCAGGATTATAGCAGAATTATCTCAAAACGCTAACACAATTGTTTTTTTTTTTTTCTTTATTAAAAAAGCCTCCAGACAAAGATATTCCAAAAACACTTCATGATATGTTTCAGTCTTATGTTACTCATGCAAATAACTAAACACTAATAGAGTCAGGATTACCATAGTGAATTATTTCCATTTCCATCACTTTGTGCAGTGAGCAAGGAAAACAAAACCACTGACAAGAGGCCTTGCACATGTCATACACAGATTCTAACCCAGTGGTTCTCAACCTTCCTAATGCCGCGACCCTTTAATACAGTTCCTCATGTTGTGGTGACCCCCAACCATAAAATTATTTTCGTTGCTACTTCATAACTGTAATTTTGCTACTGTTATGAATCGTAATGTAAATATCTCATATGCAGGATGTATTTTCATTGTTACAAATTGAACATAATTGAAGCATAGTGATTCATCACAAAAACAATATGTAATTATATATGTGTTTTCCGATGGTCTTAGGTGACCCCCGTGAAAGGGTCATTCGACCCCCAAAGGGGTCTCGACCCACAGGTTGAGAACCGCTGTTCTAACCAGAGAACAGATTATATACAAAGTTAGCACTGAAAAGATTATAAAGCATGGAACAATTTCTACAAAGACACACACACACACACACACACACACACACACACACACACACCAGAGTAATATAGAAGCTAATTATGGAAATATATGTGGGAATTGTTCACAGTTTATAATTTTTAACATTGCAGCTCTATCTCAGATGTTCTCTGCTTTTAAAATGGGATTGAATTCCTACTTGCGCTTGTAACAAAATCCAGGCCTCACTGGAAGGACATCATTCCCATCAATCCAGTTCATCATAAAGGGAGTTTCATCCCAATACCCACTGCTTCACAGAAGCCACCCTCCTCTAATGGCATCTGCAAATATTAAGATCTATTTTAACAGCTCTGAAGAAAAGGGCCAGTATAGCAGATGGGGGAGGTGGGAGGAGCTAGAGCAGGTCAGTGGGGGGAAAAGGGACATATGTAATACTTTCAACAATAAAGAAAAAATAAATAAATACATTTATTTCTAGGTATTTTATTCTTTTTGAAGCAATTGTGAATGGGATTATTGGTTTTTTTTAAGTTTCCCTTTCTGATAGTTCATTGTTGGTCTATAAAAATGCAATTGATTTCTGGATATTTATTTTGTATCCTGCTACTTTACTGAATTCATTTATCAGTTCTCGTAGTTTTTTTGTAGAATCTTTAGCATTTTATGTGTACACTATCATGTCATCTGCATGGGACTACATCAAATTAAAGAGTTTTTGCACAGCAGAGGAAACTATGCTGAATAAGAGTGGTGAAAGTGGACATCCCTGTCTCATTCCTGATCTTAAGGGAAATGCTTTTAGTTTTTGCCCATTGAGTATGATGTTGGCTGTGGGTTTGTCGTATAAGGCTTTTGTTATGATTAGGTATGATCTCCTTATTCCTATTTTACTGAGATTTTTAATCATAAATGGGTGCTGGATTATATCAAATGCTTTTCATATCAAATGATCATGCGATTTTTATCCTTTATTTTATTTATGTGATGTATCACTTTTATTGATTTGTGACTATTGTACCATCAGCATAAACTTCACTTGATCATGGTATATAATCTTTTTAATGTATTGCTGGATCTGGTTTGCTAATATTTTGTTGAGGATTTTAGCATCTATGTTTATCAAGGATATTGGCCTGTAATTTTCTTTCTTTGAAGTGTCTTTATTTGATTTTGGAATTAGGATAATGCTGCTTTCATAAAAAGAGTTTGGAAGTCTTCTCTCCCCTTGATATTTTTGGAATAGTTTTAGAAGGATAGGTGTTAGTTCTTCCTTGATAGTTTGGTAAAATTTACCTATGAAGCCATCTAGTCTAGGACTTTTGTTTGCTGGGAGACTTTTTGATTACTGCTTCAATTTCATTAGTTATAATCAGTTTATTTAGGTTTTCTGATTATTCCTGAGCAGTTTTGGAAGATTGTTTCTAGAAATTTTTCCATTTCACCCAGTTTGTCCAATTTGTTGACATATAGTTGTTCATAGTATTTTCTTAAAATCCTTTGCATTTCTGTGATGTCAGTTGTTATTTCTCCTCTTTCATTTCTGATTTTATTTGGGCCCTCTCTCTTTATTTCTTGATTAGAGGCCCAATGCATGAAATTTGTGCCCTGGGGGGGGATTGTGCCTCAGCCCAGCCTGCACCCTCTCCAATCTGGGACCCCTTGGGGGATATCTCACAATTCGGGACTGCTGGCTCCCAACTGCTCTCCTGCCTGCCTGCCTGATTGCCCCCTAAACACTCCCTTGCAGGCCCAGTCGCCCACAACTGCCCTCCCCTGCTGGTCTGGTTGCCTCCAACTGCCCTCCCCTGCTGGCCTGGTTGCCCTAACTGCCCTCCCCTGACTGCCTGGTTGTTCACAACTGCCCTCCCCTGCTGGCCATCTTGTGGCTGTGGGTGCCACCATCTTTGAGGGCATGGCAGTCAATTAGCATATTCCCTCCTTATTGGCTATGGGCGCTGCCATCTTTGAGGGTGGGGCAGTCAAATAGCATATTCCCTTCTTATTGGCTGTGGGCATCACCATCTTTGCAATGATGTGAGGGTCAATTAGCATATTCCCTCTTATTAGATAGGATGAGTCTAGTTAAATGTTTGTCAATTTTGTTTATTTTTTAAAGAAACAGCTATTGGTTTCACTAATCTTTTGTATGTTTTTTTGGTCTCTATGCCAATTATTCCCACTCTGATCTTTTAATTCATTCCTTTTACTTACTCTTGGCTTTATTTGTTGTGCTTTTTCTAGTGTGTTGTTTTTTGTTTTTTTTTTCAGGTGTAGGGTTAGATTGTTTATCTGAGATTTTTCTTGCTTCTTGAGGTAGGCTTGTAATTCTATGAACTTCCCTCTCAGGACTGGTTTCATTGTGTCCCAGAGAATTGAGGGTTGTTGTGAGTTCATTTTCATTTGTTTCCAGGTAATTTTTTATTTCTTCCTTGATCTCAGTGTTAACCCATTCATTGTTTAGTAGCATGCTATTTAAAAACATGGAATGCTTCATGTTACTTTTCTCTGTATCATTCCAATTTTAGTTTATGTGCTGCCAAAGTGAGCACTTTGTTTCTGTTTTTGATGCTTTGACCTAAAGCAGCAGTTCTCAACCTGTGGGTCGTGACTCCTTTGGGGGTCGAATGCCCCTTTCACAGAGGTCACCTAAGACCATCGGAAAACACATATATAATTACATATTGTTTTTGTGATGAATCACTATGCTTTAATTATGTTCAATTTGTAACAATGAAATTGGGGGTCACCACAACATGAGGAACTGTATTAAAGGGTCCGGCATTAGGAAGATTGAGAACCACTGCCCTAAAGTGTTCTTCCAAAATCCAGCAGCATTTAACAAATTATTATTATTTATGAAGTAGACATTCCTTTTATCAATGCCCCATTGATACAAGAATTTTATATCTATCAACTTTATCACTAAGAGTTACAACAAAAAATAAAAATAATTCGTTATTTAAGTAGAACTATGTCATTTCCCCCAAACCACTGGCTCTCTCTCGGTTTAACAAACTCTTTCCTTCCCATAATTTAAAATGTTGTTCTCAGCTGGCCGGTGTGGCTCGGTGGTTGTGCATTGACCTATGAACCAGGAGTTTGTGATTCGATTCCTGGTCAAGGCACACGCCCAGGTTGTGGGCTTGGTCCCCAGTGTGTGTGTGTGGGAGGGGGGTGGAGAGGGGGATGGGGCGGTCAATGAATCTCTCTCATCATTGATGTTTCTGTCTCTTTCCCTTTTCCTTTCTCTCTGAAATCAATAAAAAATATATTTATAAGTAAATAATATTATCTTTGGTCCATGGAAAATGAGAATTTGTAACTACTGTTCATGTTCTAATTATTAATCACAGTAAGGAGAGAAATAATTAACTTGTGCCAAACCAAAAATTCAGACTGCTTACTTATTTTGGTATATTATAGGAAGCAGGTTGCCCCCTTTGAAAATATTTGTTAGAGATCACTTAGTCTATTAAACTGGCTAGCAAATATTTTTATTTTATGTCCTCTTCCTAACCAGTTTTCTGTAGGGTATCTACTATTCTTTCTGTTTTTTTTTTAACTGCCCAATTATGTATTTATTTATTAAACAAATATTTAAAGTACCTAATGCCCCTCACATGGTAGTTTCTAGGAGATACAATGAGGAATAAGAAGAGTGCATGACCCTTTGCAGTATATGGTCTGGGAGATCAAAAACACATCAATTGAATAGCAAATTCTACCATTCCTGCTTTTTTCAGTTTATTATCTTTCCTCTTGGAATACTATCAATGTTTTCTAGTATACTAAAAAGAGCCACAGATTAATTTATAGAATAAAATCTGATCAAAATGGAATGCCTGTGACACCAGAAGATTTGGTAAAAATCCAGTTAGAGCACGAAATTGAGCCACATACCCAATGTTCATTTCCTTTGAAAGAAATGTTAGTTGTGTCAATAAAAGGCAAAGAACTTATTTATTTCAGAATATTTTTTCTACCATTAAAATATTCTACTGCTGCTAGATTGCTCAATGTTTTCCATAAATCACTATATTAATATACTTGTATTTTATACTAACAATGAATATTTCAGAGAGCTAATGAGACTCATGTCATTTTTTTTCAAAATTGTTCAGTTGTTGGCTTGTTCTTCTTTAATGTAATTTTAATTGAGATATAATTAACATACATTATATTAGTTTCAGTGTACAACATAATGATTCAATATTTGTACCTATTGTGAAATATATTGGTAAATATGGTATAGTTCACATCTGTTAGCAAAAATAGTTACATATTTTTTCTTGTTATGAGAACTTTTAACATATACTCTCTTAGCAATTTTCAAATATACACTACGGTATTATTAACTATCATTGTCATGCTTGATGTGCATTTTACATCCCCATAACATATATTTTATAACTGTAAGTTTGTGCCTTTTTACTACCTTCACCCATTTGACCTATATCCCACCCCCCACCTCTGGCAACCACAAATATGTTCTCTGTATATTTT
Organism: Myotis brandtii; assembly: GCF_000412655.1. Lineage (NCBI taxonomy): Eukaryota > Metazoa > Chordata > Mammalia > Chiroptera > Vespertilionidae > Myotis > Myotis brandtii. The sequence continues at coordinate 754,429 of NW_005357451.1, read as the reverse complement.
TTTAGCTTCCACATAGAAGTGAAATCATATGGTATTTATCTTTCTTTGTCCAATTTATTTCACTTAGCATAATGCCCTCAATGTCCATCCATGTTGTCACAAATGGCAAGGTTTCATTCTTTTTTATGGCTGAATTATATCCCATTCACAACTCTATTCAATCATCCATCAATAGGCACTTAGCTTACTTCCATATCTTGGCTATGGTAAATAATGCTGCAATGAACACAGGGGTGTGTATATCTTTTTATCTAACTGCTTTACTTTTCTTTGAATAAATACTCAGAAGTGGAATTGTTGGATCATATGATAGATCTATTTTAAATTTTTTGAGGAACCTCCATACTGTTTTCCATAGTACCAATTTATAATCCCACCAGCAATGTATGAGGGTTTCCTTTTCTCCACATCCCTGCCAACACTTGTAATTTTTTGTCTTTTTTTTATTAGCCATTCTACCAAGTGTGAGGCGATATCTCATTGTGGTTTCGATTGGCATTTCCCTGATGATTTGTAACGTTGAGCATCATTTCATGTACCTGTTGTCCATCTGTATGTCTGTGGAAAAATGTCAATTCATATCCTCTGACTCTTTTTTAATCAGAATGTTTGGTTTTTGAATTGTGTGAATTATTTATACATTTCCAATATTAACCCCTTATCAAATATATGATTTGAAATATTTTCTTGTATTCAGTAGGTTGCTTTTTCATGTTGTTGATGATTTATTATTTCTTACATACCCCTAGATCTCACTTGATGTGAAACTTATTAGACAGGAGAAAATATCATAAAAGGAGAGTAATCATTTCCCCGAACCCGACAGGATGAAAGCTCTTTTACAATGCCTCTAAATACCAGAGCCTAACCCTTTTCTTTGAGCAATTTTATTATTTGATATCTGTAGAATGGTTGTTCCCAAATAACAGTTTATTATTTGACAAATACAAGTTCAGTAAAGTGAGAAAAATAAGAACAATATACAGTATTGAGTTTTTCATAATGTTAACCACATTGCATTTTTCAATGAGCTATCTTTTATTATAAAATTGTGTCATTTTTATGTGTGAGAAAATTAAAGTGAATAATGACCTTAATTATTAAAATTAGAAGTTGACAACCTTATGTTGGTTTGGGGAAGAAGGAACTTTATTCTTCTAGGCTCTTCTGGCTGATCTAATAATTAAATCAACATGAGACAGATTAACAAGAGAAAGGAACCAAATTTAACTTGGGAAACGCACATATATGAGGGAGTCAGAAATCCCACATACATGAGAAGTTCAGAGTCAGAAAGTTAAAATGAGGTATATATGACATTCTGAGCTAAAGATGAGGTAAGATGCATAGGACTTTTGTGGGGGAGGAAGGTCATTTGTGACACAATAAGGACAGGTGTTCAGTAATTAATGTTTTCCTTATCTTATAGGTAACTCATTAAAGCCATTCTGGTAATAACTCCTATTATGAGCAAGGCTCAAGATTTAAATTCTTTAGGAAAGAGACAACAGCTTCTTGTGTGCCTGCAGGGGCTCTCTTGCCTTCAGTTCAACATAATTCACATACTAAAGTGGCATATCTTGGAGAAGTCTGCTCTGAACCCCTTCACTGGTCACTATAATTTTGGGGAGGGGGATTTTACTGGTCCTCGAAATCTCAGAATCTCAAGACCATTTCTGAAAATTACATTTGCAAGATTTTTAAAAATATTATTTCTTTCTTTTCCTTTGGATCCCTGAAGAAAACTACATTCTTATTACTGATTTATTCATCCCTAATGTTCAAATAAATGTTTTCTTGTAGTTATTTTATCAAACTTATATTCCATTTACTGTTTAGTTTTATCTTATTATTTTAGTTAAAATTTCAAATCTCTTTTAATATTTGTAAATTCCAATTTTTTTGCAATCATTGTACAATTGTGTTCTTTCTGTAAAATATTTTTAGAGCAGTATTTCAAATATTTCAAAATAGTTCCAAATAACAACAGTAGATGGTGCTAGTGACTTTCTAAAAAAAATAGTTCACCCTTTACTACAAAATGGGGAAAAATGGATGTCACAACTGGGACAAATGTCCAAAGTTTTAGGATTTTTAAAGAAATTAAGGTTAAAATACTAATTTAATTGGTTAAAACATCAACATTTATTACTTGGAGTGCAACAAAAAGTACAGTATCAAATCTCTTTCTCATTTCAGTGCTTTCTTATACCTGGAAATGCCATGAAAATACGTTTGAGATAATGCATGGCTCTAAATATAAATTTTTGACTATTTTTATAGAGAACAGAGCCCTTAGATTATTGCTAAGATAACTTCCCAAAAGGCCCTTTGTGGGATGTTGAAAAGGGTATATTCAAATTATTAGCAATGCTCTGAATGAAAGAATCATACATATGAGTCATGAACATTTGCAATTTAGTGTAGTCATTAAGAAATAAGCAAGCTACTTTTTTGTTTTCCATGTGAAATGGCTAACAAAAATGTAATTTTTATTTATTGTTATTGTCAGGGATAACCTGTTTAAAAATTGTGAGATTTCCATGGGAATACATCACATGAAAAAAAAAAACACAAAAAAACAACAACTCTGGAATTTATAATGCTTTGAATTTGTGTGATAATGACAGTGAAGTTATCATTTGGTGATTGTGTTTCTGAAAAAAATTTGGCTGAAATGTATTGTAATAGGGTCATAAGTTACAAGTATTCTCACTCTTTCTATTTAAGTTTTATTTACATTCTTGGAACGTGGATTTCTCAATGTATTTCTAAAATTAAACACATATGGTCGGGGGTCCGAGCTAATTTAAGTTGGACGAGGGGGATGGAGAGACACAAAATGGCTCATTATTTTGTTCGAGTGTTTGTCAGCATTTACAAGTTGAACCGTTTTTGTCCCCCCAAGGGAGAACTAGAATAATGTGTTTCCATGGAAGGAGTAGGATGTGAATCATGTCAAAACTATCTAGTGAAGCTTAAAAAACCAAAGTTTTAACATGTACATTTTAAATGATTGTAGCTCATCAAAATCCCATCCATGTCTCAATAAGGTACACATATGGAAACTATTACAGATTTATTTTTGCTTATCCACAAATATTATTATTTTGAGAGGGAAAATATGATGGGACACATTTACACAAGTTTATTAAAATTAACTAGTCAATCCTCTGCCAATAACTAGTTGCTTCACTCAATTTATTCTTTTTAAGCAAGCAAATTAGAGTCAAAGAAATCCAGATTGTATAGGCTATCTTGATTTGTGAAAAATCACTAAATCTTTTCCCACATAATAAGAAGAGCCATAAGGATATAATTTTTCAGTACCCTTAGGACCATAAAAATGTTTTTACCCTGGAAAAGTGAAACATTCAAATTTATAAAACTCAGGAGAATGCCGTCTTCTTCCTAAGCATTTTGTACTATTTGCAAAATGAAAGTTTTACTCTCAAACACTTTTGAAAATAATCCACTGAGCCCATATGGAAAGCATTTTGCATTTTGGAGGTGTTGCATATAATTTATTTTAATTTACCATTACAGAAACCAACATAATGATTTAATTAGAATACATTTTTGTCTTGTGTTTTTTTAAACTGCTTTACCTGAAACCCCTGGTTTCAGACTAATTCTTAAAATTACCTGAATTTTAATATGAAATTAAATAAACTAAGTGTATAATTCTTCCTGTTACTAGAAACCATACAAAGTTTTATATGAAAAGTCTATCAGAATGGAATGTTCTATTTTTTTCCAACTTGCAAAACAGACTATTGTGTTTAAAATAGTAAAAACTAATTTATTTCAGATTATTATCTCTTTATTCTCTTAACATTGGAAATGTTACTCACAGGGAATATTTAGCCCAATTGTTATATAGAGCTCAGTGCATTACTGTTAAGTGGTATGACTATGAAGATTTTAAGACCTCAATATATAATTATTTACTTAAAATTGAAAAGTAATAATAGTAAGAGTTTACATTCTTAGACTTGTGCATATTAAACAGGAAAAAATAGCCAAATGTCACCCAGGAAGCACATCCCCCTTCTATATACTAGTAATTACTTGTTGTTTTAACATGAATGTCACCCAGGAAGCACATCCCTCTTCTATAAAATTATCATATTATTAATACAAAAAATATTTGAAAAGACGAGGGAGATAATGAATTAAGAGATTAACCAAAGAATTTATATGTGTATATGCATAACTCATGGACACAGACAATAGTGTAGTGAAAGCCTGGAAGGGGGTGTGGAAGGAGGGGGCAAATAGAGGGAAAAAAGGAACATCTGTAATACTTTCAACAATAAAGAACATTTAAAAAAAACATTTTAATTGGATTTATTTTGATAAGCCATTACATTTAATAGAGCTCCTTAAATGTATTTGTTTAATTTCATTTGTGGATATAGATAATAATTGTTTATATAATTGTCCATAGTCCTTATTAAAGATCAAAAGAGAATAGATATTTTTGAGCACCTACTGTGTACCAGTTTATTTACTAGGTGCTTTATATCTATTATCTTATTTATAAATATGTATGGTTGGTATTAGTGGAAAACAATTCCTGAAAGTGTTGGAGATAAATGATTTGTAAGTTCCTGTTTTAAACAAGAACCTCAGATACTAATAGGTGTGGGATAAATGGAATCTACATTAAAACTAGAGTATCAAAATAGCTAATCTAGAGTTCAAATAGCTATAGCGCCTTGGCCAGTGTGGCTCAGTTGGTTGAACATCATTCCATGCTCCAAAAGGTCACTGGTTGGATTTCCTGTCAGGGCACATGCCCAGGTTGGGACTTTGTTCCCCAGTCAGGGCGTATATGGGAGGCCACTGATAGATGTTTTTCTCTCTCTTTCTGTCTCTCCCTTCCTCTCTCTCTAAAATCAATGAAAAAATAGCTATAGTTTAAGATAAAAAAATAATTTCCTTGGTGAATTATATTTTTAATATGGGTCAAATTTGAAAGGTAAATATTCTACTGGCCCAGGACTTTGAATAGGTAGGAATACTTAGTTTAGATGGAATACATTCCTTGTATAATAACTATTTATGCATCAGTAACTGTCCTCTATGGAAATAAATATTTGTGACCAACCAGTGCAATAAAACCTTATGACAGCACTACAGCATACAGTCTTGACTTTGGTTAATGGAATACAAAATTGAATTTAACCAAAGCAAATGGTGTATTAGAACCATAACACAATTCTTTTTCCCCCTTAGTACAGGTGCTGTTGATTTGGGTTTAACAAGTGAAGGGGGAAAGGGAGAAATAATGATTATTATTAAGTGCAATAATAATCTACACTAATAAAAGACAAACATGCAAATTGACCGTACCTTTGCTATGCCTAAAGCCACGCCCACCAGCCAATCAGAGTGACTATATGCAAATTAACCCAACCAAGATAGTGGCTGGCAGCCACGGAGCTGAAGTGAGCAGGAGGCTTCCACCCTGCCCACCCTGGCTGGCTCTGAGCTCCTCTCAAGGCAACAAAGTTTCAATTATAGAAGGTAAATAAACCCCAGATACCTGCTTCCAGCTGGCCGTGGCCACGGAGCTGGAGTGAGCAGGAGGCTTCCACCCTGCCCGCCCTGGCTGGCTCTGAGCTCCTCTCAA
>NW_005357451.1:746229-748080 GCF_000412655.1 Myotis brandtii | reverse complement strand
ATCCCCCCGAGTGCACAAATTTTTGTGCACTGGGCCTCTAGTCTTCAATATAATTATATATGTATATACATATTTCTGAAGGGAGCACTTGCAAGAGGGCCGTGTTTTTTTAGGTCATCAATTTAAGCTAGTTCAGTGAGCTTAAGTGAAGCCTGAATGCTTAAATTTCAAAATGTCATTGACATGCCCATACTACTCAAATAATCTACAGATTCAATGCAGTTCCTATAAAATTCCAATGGCAATTGTTTTACAGAAATAGAGAAAACAATTCTAAAATTTATATGGAATCACAAAGGACCCCAAATAGCCAAAACAATCTTGAGAAAGATAAGAAAGCTGGAGGTAACATATTTGCTGATTTCAAACTACATTAGAAAGCTACAGTATTTCAAACAGTATGGTATTAGTATAAAATACACACAGGTAAATGAAATAGAATAGATCCCAGAAATAAATCCATGCATTTACAGTCAACTAATGAACCAAGAATTCTCAGTGGAGAAAAGACAATCTCTTCAATAAATGGTGTTGGGCAAATTGGATGTCCCCATGAAAAAGAATGAAACTCGACCCATATCTTACACCATAAACAAAAACAAACTCAAATTGAATAAAATACTTTAAGGTAAGACATGAAGCCATAAAATTCCTAGAAAAAACATAGGGTCTAAGCTCCTTTCATTGATCTTGCAAATGATTTTTTGGATTGGACACCAAAAGCAAAGGCAACAAAAGAAAAAATGAAGAAGTGGAACTACATTACACTAAAAAGCTTCTTTACAGAAAAAAAAATCATCAAAATGAAAAAACAATAAGAGGAGAAATTATTAGCAATTCACAATCCCCATCAAAATCCCAATGTCATTTTTTAAAGAAATAGAATGAGAAATCATTAGATTTGTATAGAACCACAAAAGACCCAGAATAGCCAAAGCAATCCTGAAAAGAAAGAACAAAGCTGGAAGCATCACACTACCTGACTTCAAATAATACTACAGAGTTACGATAATCAAAACAGGATGGTACTGGCAGAAAAACAGACACACAGATCAATGGAACAGAATAGAGAGTCCAGCTATAAAACCACATGTATATGGACTGGTAATTTTTGACAAAGGAGCCAGAAATGCACATTGGAGTAAAGATCGTCTCTTCAATAAGTGGTGCTGGGAAAACTGGAAAGCCACACACAAATGAAACTGGATTACAGTTTGGCCCCATGTACAAAAATTAATTCAAAGACTTAAACATAAGACCTGAAATTATAAGTTACATAGAGAAAATATAGGTACCAAACTTATGGACCTGGGTGGTAGAGAACAGCTTATGGACTTGACCCCAAAGGTAAGGGAGGTAAAGGCAAAAGTAAATGAATGGGACTACATCAAACTGAAGAGCTACTGCACAGCAAAAGAAATGGACAACAAAACAAACAGGCAGCCAGCCAGATGGGAGATGATATTTGCAAACAGTAGCTCTGACAAAGGTTTAATTTCAAAAATATATAAAAAACTCGTTAAACTTAACACCAAACAAATAAACAATGCAATCAAAAAGTGAACAGAGGACCTGAAAATACACCTCTCCCAAGAAGACATACAAACAGCCAATCTATATATATCTACACTAATAAAAGAGAAACATGGTAATTAGCGTACGACCGCTACCCTTTTCATTGGCTAATCAGTGAGTATATGCAAATTAACTGTCAGCCAAGATGGCGGCCGGCAGCCAGGCACTGAAGCGAGCACGAGGCTTGCTTGCTGCAGACTCCAACGTTCGCCGCCTCACTTGCCAGCCTCTCAGCTGCAACTCTAAGCAACTATATACTATGTTGCAAATAAGAAG
>NW_005357451.1:741599-744770 GCF_000412655.1 Myotis brandtii | reverse complement strand
CCGAGGGGTCCCAGACTGCGAGAGGGCACAGGCCGGGCTGGGGGACCCCCCTCCCCCCGCCCCCCGAGTGCACAAATTTTTGTGCACCGGGCCTCTAGTATATATATAAAGAGCCAGGGGCTGTCACATCCGAAACAACTGAACGGACGACCGAACAGGCAGAGTGGGGCGACCAGGCTAGCAGGGGTGTTAGTGAGGGGCGACCAGGTTGGCAGGGGGCCAGTGAGGGGTGGCCAGGCCAGCGGGGGGGCAATTGGGGGCAACCAGGCCAGCAGAGGGGGGCTGTTGGAGGTGACCAGGCCAGCAGGGTTGGCAGTAAGGGGCAACCATGCTGGCAGGGGGAAGTTAGGGGTGACCAAGCCAGTGGGGGGGCAGTTGGGCACAACCAGGTTGGTAGGGAGGGCAGTTGGGGGCAACCAGGCCGGCAGGGGAGCAGTTAGGGGCTATCAGGTCGGAAGGCAGAGGCAGTTAGGGGTAATCAGGCTGTTAGGCGGGCCAGTTAGGGGCAATCAGGCAGGCAGGCAGGTGAGCAGTTAGGAGCCAGCAGTCCCATATTGGAGTGGGTGCAGGCTGGGATGAGGGGGACCCCCCCCACTCCCCATGCACGAATTTTGTGCACCTGGCTTCTAGTCGATATATGAAAAGATATTCAACCTCACTGGCAACTAGGGAAATGTAAATTAAAACTACAATGAGATACCATCTTACACCTGTTAGAGTGGCCATTATCAACAAGACAAGCAATAACAGGTGTTAGAGAGGTTGTGGGAGCCCTCATTCACTGCTGGTGGGAATATAGACTGGTACAACCACTATGGAAAGCAGTCTAGCAATCCCTCAAAAATTTAGAATAGAGCTACCATGTGACCCAACAACCCCACTCCTGGGTATGTACCCGAAAAACTCAAAATTATTTATACGCAAAGATATATATGCACCCCTGGGTTCATTGCAGCATTATTCACTGTGGCCAAGAGTTGGAAACAGCCAAACTGCCCTACAATAGACAACTGGATAAAGAATACATGGTACATATACACAATGGAGTACTACAAGGCCATAAGAAAGAATGAAATAGAGTCATTTACAACAACATGGATGGACCTTGAGAACATTATGCTAAGTCAAATAAGTGAGACAGAAAAAACTGAGAACCATATGATTTCACTCATATGTGGGATATAAAACTGAAACTTATGAACGCAAACATCAGTGTGTTGGTTGCTGGGGGGTGGGGGGAGCAGGAGGTTCTAATATGAGGTGACAGGAGAATACTTGACTTTGGGCGGTGGACATATGGTACTATATACAGACTTTGTAACTTAGAAATCCACACATGAAACCTATATGTTCACATTGACCAATGTCTCCCCAATAAAATTTAATAAAAAAATATAAGGAGCTCATATAACTCAATAGCAAAACAAACCCTTCAAATAAACTAATTAAAAGTGGGGAAAGGACCTGAATAGACATTTCCCCAAAGAAGACATTCAGTGGGCACATAAAAAGGTGTTTGTAATCATTAATCCTCAGGGAAATGCAAATCAAATCCACAGTGAGACATCACCTCACACTTGTTAGGATGTCTATTATAAAAAAAGACAAGATAACTAATGCTGAGGAATATGTGGAGCAAAAGGAACCCTCATTTACTGCGCATAGGAATGTAAACTGCAGTCACTATAGAAAACAATATGGAGGTTCCACAAGAAATTAAAAATAGAACTGCCATATGATCTAGCAATCCCACTTCTGGGTATACATCCAAAGAAAACAAAATCTGTATTCCCATGTTCATTGCAGCATTATTCACAGTAGCCATGGTATGGACAAATATTACAAATATATATAGGAATATTACTCAGACTTTAAAACTAGAATTTTTTTTCCATTTGTGGCAACATGGATATACCTGGAAGACATTATTTTAAGTGAAATAAGCCAGACAAATACTTTATGTTATCACTTATATGTGAAATCTTAAAAAAAAAAGTTAAACTCAGGAACAGAGAGTAGAATGGGCTGGGGTGTAATGAAAATAAGGAGTTTGGTGAAAGACTACAAAAATAACAAAATCAAAATGTTATTTTAATTGTGGTGTTCTCATGCATACTTGAACATATAGTTAAACATAGGTGGAGATGACAAAGAATAACATTCTCATGTAGTGCAGTCACCATTTAGATGCCACTTTAATTATGAAAGTATGTCTCATCCTTTCTTAACCATAAGCCAATTAACTCCTAAGGGCATTTTTATTGAACTGAAGCTGATGCTGTGTAGGGCATCTCAATTTGAAGTTTAAGTAACAAATGGAGAATGTAATGACTGTGACTAATACCTGGTTGGTGTCCAGGATACAAGTTTTACTAGAAAAGCCAGCGCTGGCCCAGTATGTGTCAGGGGTACACCTAACAAAGGGGTAATGGCAGGTTCTTTTGACAGAAAATTTTGTTCATTGCAAAATCCACATTTGTAACACCCTCTTATTTGTGTGAATTCCTGGCTCTGCCCTATAGTAGGAAGGGCAGTACTGAAATGTTCCAGAACGTGGGAGAGAAATGGGAGGTCAAAATCAACTGGCTAAGGCAGGCATCATTTTAGGATTCTTTTGGCTATATGCTCCTAAAGGGCAAGGGCCATTTTTAATATGTGGGCTGTAATCCCATATTGTCTAACACAGTAATCTGCACCAAGTACATATTTGGTAAACATATGTTGATGATAACATTGTCTCTGAAGGGTTCAGATGACCAGAAACATAATGAGAAGCAGTTAGGCAATCATAAACTTTGAGAGAATGGAAAATAATCCTTTTACTGAGTCAAGTGACCTACTATTTAAATATTTAAGTGCTAGATACCATTCCAGGGTGTTGCCTTCTAGGAGTCAGCCTGCTTAAGTAACAACACACAGATCCAACCAAACATTTGTTCCAGCTCTCTAAGCTTATTATCACTTATTAGGCAGTGTTTTAGGCTTAACAAATCTGAAGTGGATTATCACAGTAAGAGGAATTCTTAGAAAGATTTACAGGAAAGAGACCTATATTCTACCCTCTTAGAAAGGGAAATGTCAATATTGTATTTAGTTATTTATTTAACATTTTATTTGTTAAAATCAATTCAAAGTTCTTAAACACATATATCTATTTATTTCTGTATCCTC
>NW_005357451.1:740346-740648 GCF_000412655.1 Myotis brandtii | reverse complement strand
AGGGGGCAGCTCCTGCATTGAGCGTCTGCCCCCTGGTGGTCAGTGTGTGCCATAGTGACCAGTCATTCCCAGTCGTTCTGCTGTTAGGGTCAATTTGCATATTACCCTTTTATTATATAGGATAGAGGACTGGTTCATGGGTGCTGGTTTGCTGGTTTGCCCTGAAGGGTGTCCTGGATCAGGGTGGGGGTCCCCACTGGGGGGCCTGGCCAGCCTGGGTGATGGCTGTTTGGCTGTTTACAGGCTGGCCAGAGCCCCTTCAGGGTGAGGGTCCCCGTTGGGGGGTCTGGCCAGCCTGGGGG
>NW_005357451.1:726138-740061 GCF_000412655.1 Myotis brandtii | reverse complement strand
GGGAACGTTGGAGTTCGCAGCAAGCAAGCCTCGTGCTCGCTTCAGTGCCTGGCTGCCGGCCGCCATCTTGGCTGACAGTTAATTTGCATATACTCACTGATTAGCCAATGAAAAGGGTAGTGGTCGTACACTAATTACCATGTTTCTCTTTTATTAGTGTAGATATATATATATATATAATTGTTGATAGTATTACAGATGTCTCCCATTCCGCACCCCCCCCACCTTTATCTCCCTCTTCCCAGTCCCTACCCACCATCCTAGGTCTTCAACTCACTATTGCCCGTGTCCATGGGATATGCATATCTGTACTAATAAAAGGGTAATATGCTAATTTGACCAGATAGACCGGACATCTTCCTGTTGTCCGGTCCTCCTTCCAGACAAAGCCACAGTGGTGGGGGCTGAGGCAGAGGTGGATAGGGGCGATCAGGCTTGCAGGGGAGCAGTTAGGGGCCATCAGGTCGGCAGGGGAGAGCAGTTAGGGGTGATCAGGCCAGAAGGCAGAGGCAGTTAGGGGCAATCAGGCTGGCAGGCAGAGGGGTTAAGGGCAATGAGGCAGGCAGGCAGAGTGGTTAGTGGTGTGATCAGGCAGGCAGGCAGGTGAGCGGTTAGGAGCCAGTGGTCCCGAATTGTGAGAGGGATGTCCGACTGCTGGTTTAAGCCTGATCCCACAGAGATTGGCAGTCGGATATCCCCCAAGGGGTCCCAGATTGGAGAGGGTGCAGGCCGGGCTGAGGGACCCCCCCACCTTGTGCACGAATTTTGTGCACCCAGCCTCTAGTAAATATATAACTTCTTTGGTCTATCTCTTCTCACCTCCCTAACTCCACATAGATATTGTCAGTCTTTTCCATGCCTCCATACTTAGGGTCTTATTTTGTTGCTCAATTCATTTTATTCATTAGATTCCACAAATAATTGAGATTATATGATATGTGTTTTTATCAGATTGGCTTATTTTACTTACCATAATATTCTCCAGGTCCATCCATGCTGTTCCAAAGGGTAAGAGACCCCTCTTTTTTTACAGCTGTGTAGTACTCCATTGTGCAAATATCCCACAGTTTTGTTTTTTTATCCATTCATCTACTGATGAACACCTGGGTTGTTTCCAAATCTTAGTTATTGTAAATTGTGCTGCTATGAACATAGAGGTGCATATACTCTTTCTGATTGTTGTTTTGAGGTTTTTAGAATATATTCACAGAAGAGGGATCAGTGGGTCAAACAGAAGTTCCATTTTTAATTTTTTGAGGAAACTCCATACTGTTTTCCACAGTGGCTGCACCAATCTGCATTCCCACCAGCAGTGAACTATTGTTCCCTTTTTTCCACATCCTCACCAGCACTTGTTTGTTGATTTTTTATGATAGCCATTCTGACAGGTGTGAGGTAATATCTCATTGTAGTTTTAATTTGCATTTCTTTGATGATTAGTGACTTTGAGCATTTTTTCATATGTCTCTTGGTCATTTGTATGTCCCTTTTGGAGAAATGTTTATTCAGGTCTTCTGCCCAATTTTTAATTGGAATGTTTGTGCTCCTTTTGGTCAGTTGTATGAGTACTTTATATATTTTGGCTATTAATCCCTTATCAGACGTGTCATTGGAAAATATGTTCTCCCATACATTGGGTTCCCTTTTCATTTTGGCGGTGGTTTCCTTACTGTGCATAAGCTTTTTATTTTTATGTAGTTCCATTTTTTTTCCTCCTTAGTTTCCTTTGTCCTAGGAGATGTATCAGCAGAAATTCTATTATGTGAGATGTCTGAGATTTTACTGCCTATGTTTTCCTCTAAGATTTTTATGGTTTCATGACTTACATTTAAGTCTTTTATCCATTTTCAGTTTATTCTTGTGTATAGTGTAACTTGGTGGTCAAGTTTCATCTTTTTGTATATGTCTGTCCAGTTTTCCCAACAGAATTTGTTAAAGAGACTGTCTTTACTCCATTGTATGTTCTTGCCTCCTTTGTCAAATATTAATTGACCATAATGGTTTGGGTCAATTTCTGGAGTATCTGTTCTGATGCATTGGTCTATATGCCTGTTGTTGTGCTAGTACCAGGCAGTTTTGGATATAATGGCTTTGTAGTATAATTTGCTATGTGGTATTGTGATCCCTCTAATTTCCTTCCTCTTTCTCAAAATTGCTGCAGCTATTTGGAGTCTTTTATGGTTCCATATAATCTTTTAGAATATTTGTTCTAGTTCTGTGAGGTATGCTGTTGGTATTTTAATAGGGATTGTGTTGAATCTATAGATTGCTTTGAATAGTATAGACATTTTAATGATGTTAATTCATCCAATCCATGAAATGGTACACATTTCCATTTGTTTGTATCTTCCTCAATTTCTTTTTTCAGTGTTCTTTAGTTTTCCAAGCACAGGTCTTTTGCCTCCATCTTTAGTTTATTCCCAGGTATCTTGTTCTTTTTAAATTTTTTTTTTACAATGTTAAGTTGGGTGTTTGTTTGTTTGTTTGTTTGTTTCTCTTTCTGGGAGTTCATTATTAGTGTATAAAAATGCCATCTTTTTCTGGATGTTGATTTTGTATCCTGCTACTTTGCTGAATTCATTTATTAAGTCTAGTAGTTTCCTGGTGGAGTCTTTAAGGTTTTCTATGTGCAATATTATCTCAGATGAGAATAATAACAGTTGTACTTCCTCCTTTCACATTTGGATGCCTTTTATATTTTCTTCTTGTGTGATCACTGTGGCTAGGACTTCCACTACTCTGTTAAATAAGAGTGGTGAAAGCATACATCCTTGCCTTGTTTCTGTTCTTAGGGGAAACACTTTTAGTTTTCCTCCATTGAGTTTATTATGTTGAGGTATGACCCCTCTTTTCCCACTTTACTGAAAGTTTTTATCAAAAAAAAAAGAGTGCTGGATTTTGTTGAATCTTTTTTCTGCATCTATTGATATGATAATGTGCTTTTGATCTTTCAATCTGTTTAGGTGATGTATCACATTTATTGATTTGTGAATACTGTACCAGACTTGCATCCTTGGAATAAATCCCACTTGATTATGGTATATGATCTTTTTGATATATTGCTGGATCTGATTTCCTTATATTTTGTTGAGGATTTTAGCATCTGTGTTCATTAGGGATATTGGCCTGTAATTTTTTTTCTTTGTAGTGACTTTACCTGGTTTTGGAATTAGGATAGTTCCTAATTTGTAAAAGGAGTTTGGAAGTGTTCATTCCTCTTGAATTTTTTGGAATAGTTTGAGGAGGATAGGTTTTAGTTCTTCTTCTTTTACTGGATGGTAAAATTCTCCAGTAAATCCATACAGTCAAGGAGTTTTGTTTCCTGGGAGTTTTAAAATTACTTCTTCAATTGATGCAATTGTTATTAGCCTACTCTCTGATTCTTTCTGATTGAGTTTTGGAAGATTGCATGCTTCTAGGAATTTGTCCATTTCATCCTGATTGTCCTGTTTGTTGGCATATAGTTGTTAATAGTATTTGCTTATAATTTTTTGTATTTCTGTAGTGTCCATTGTTATATTGCCTCTTTCATATCTGATTTTATTTATTTGGGTCCTCTCTCTTTGTTTCTTGATGAGTCTGACTAGGGGTTCATCTATTTTGTTTATATTTTCAAAGAACAAGCTTTAGGTTTTATTGATCTTTTGTACTGATTTTTAGGCTCTATGTAATTTATTCCCATTCTGATCTTTATTATTTCCTTTCTTCTACTTCCTCTTGCCTTTTATTGCTGTTCTCTTTCTAATTCATTTAGTTGTAGGGTTACATAGTTCATTAGTGCTTTTTCTTGTGTCTTCAGGTAGGCCTGTAATACTATGTACTTCCCTCTCAGGACTGCTTTTACTGTGTCCCATAGGTTTGGAGCAGTTATGTGTTCATTTTCATTTGTTTCCAGAATGTTTTTAATTTCTTGCTTGATCTCATTGGTAACCCATATTTAGCCTCCATGTATTTGAGTGTTTTTGAGTTCCTTTATTGATGTTGTCCCAGAGCTACATTAAGCTATCTTCCAGGTTTTCAAGATTTTTTATTTGCTGCTCTAATTTGGTATTTATTTCTACCTTGTCTTCCAGTCACTGATTCAGATGTCTGCTTCATTCAATCTACTTTTAATTCCTTCCAGTGTATTCTTGATGTCAGATATGTTATTCTTCATTTATGTCTAGTTCTGGTTCATGGTTTCTATTTCCTTTTTCATCCCATTATAGTTCCCACCAAGTTCCTTATAATTTGCATTAAGCTCCTTAAGAACCTTTATAACCATTACTTTGAACTCTATGTATGATAAGTTGCTTGCCTCCATTTCATGTAGTTATTTTTCTGGAGATTCCTTCTTTTGTTTCATTTGGGGGTTGTTTCTTTGTCTCCACTTTTTAGCTGTATACTTGTATTTACTTCCATGCATTAGATATAACAGTTATGCCTCCTAGTCTTCGTAGAATGGCCTTACCTAGAAACTAGAGGCCCAGTGCATGAAATCCATGCACGGGTGTGTGTGGGGTCCCTCAGACGGGCCTGCACCCTCTCACAATCTGGGATCCCTCGGGGGATGTCCAACTGCCAGTTTAGGCCCAATCCCAAAGGGATTCCTGCAAGATCAGGCATAAACTGGCAGTTGGACATCCCTTTCACAATTCAGGAGCACTGGCTCCTAACTGTGCGCCTGCCTGCCTGATTGCCCCTAACTACTCGCTTGCCTGCCTGATCACCCCTAACTGTCCACCTGCCTGCCTGATCACCCCTAACCACTCTGCCTGCCTACCTGATCACCCCTAGACACTCTGCTTGCCTGACTGATTGCCCCTAACCATGCACCTGCCTGCCTGATCGCCTTTGTCTGCTTGACTGCCTGCCTGATCACCCCTAATTGCTCGCCTACCTGCCTGATTGCCCCTAACCACTCTGCCTTGGCCCCTGCCACCGCGGCTTCATCCAGAAGGACACCCAGAATGACATCTGGAAGGTCGTTTAGCTGTCTGGTTTAATTAGCATATTACACTTTTATTATTATAGATTGTCTTGAGTGGCCCAGTGGTGAAGTCTCTTTGTTCACCTGAGCTGGATGCTATAGGTATGCCCCTTGTGTGTATTATTTGGGCTCTCCAGTTATAATTGGGATTTTATTGTTGACTAGTGGCCTGGTGCATGAAATTTGTGCATGGGGGGGTGTTCCTCAGCCCGGCCTGCCCCCTCTCCAATCTGGGACCCCTTAGGGGATGTCCGACTGCCAGTTTTGGCCTAATTTGGCCTAAACCAGCAGTCAGATATCCCTCTCGCAATCCGGGACTGCTGGCTTCTAACCACTCACCTGCGTGCCTGCCCGATCACCCCTAGCCACTTTGCCTGCTGGCCTCACCAGCCTTCTCACCCCCAACTGCCTCCCCCTGCCGGCCTCATGGCCCCCAACTGCCCTCCCTGACTGGTCTCCCGGAAGGTCTCCTGGTCTAATTAGCATATTACCCTTTTATTATTATAGATGTCTCCCATTTATGGGAGGGATCTCCCCTCCAACTTGCTGACAGTTAGGCTCAACCTCAACATCATTGTGCCAGCTGTTATACATGTGCTTACAGAATAGAATAAGACACAACAGAACCAAACAAAAAATATCATGAAAATCAAATTATGCAATGCAACAACAGGAAAAAACTAAGAAGGAAAAGAGAAGAGAAAGCAAAGCAAAGAAAAATTTAAAAGAATACTAAAAGACATGTGACCAAATACTTAGAGGATATATAAAGGAAAAGGGAGAAAGTAGAAGGTGAAAAAAATGACTATAAGGAAGCAAGTAAGAAGCTAAAAAAACTAGCATAGGAGAAATAAAGAAAGGGAAACAGAAAAGCAAATGAAATAATAATAATAATTTTAAACCATAGTAATAATGGATATATTAAGATATAGATAGGAAAAGGGAAATGGAAAAAAAAGTAAAAAGAGAAAAACAAAATAAAATAAGAAAAATTAATAATAACAATAAGAATACACAAAAGTAGAATAGAATCAAAGGAAGGAGAGAAATTAGTAATATGCAGAAAAAAGAAGAAAAAAAGGGGTAAAAAATAAACAATAAAAACAAAAACAAAATCCACTCACACACACACCAAAAAGCAAAACTACATGCACTCAAACAAAAACTTTTGGGTCCGCTCTTTGTGGAATTCGCTGGATTTTGCTCTGATGTTAAATCTGGTCCTTTGGTGTGTCTATCCTGGGCCTCCTGGGAGCTTCTGTGGTGCAGGTGAATGTGAGTCACTGTCCCATTTTGGCCCTGGGCAACCTTATTGAGGTCTGAGAGGTTGAAGCCCCTAGTAGTTCAGCGGGCAGGGACTCCTTAGCCCAGAGGCTGTGTCTTCATTGAATCTCAAACCTTGATTGTCTCTGTTCTGAGCTCTACTCCCTTGTCCCATGGAGCTGGTCCCTCAGGTGTCAGCTACAGGCCTTAATGTTTCACTGGTGTTAACTTAGGTGCATGGTCCCAGCAGTGTCTGTGGCAGGTGTGCACAGGGTCTGGGTTGTGTCCTTTGGGCGCAAGAGTGGGGTCCAGGGCAGGATGCCTGTGAGTTCAGGTCTGGGCTGTGGTTAATTTAGGTGGTGGAAAGGCTGGGTGCCTAGCTGTTGTGGCTCCTTGCAGCCTCCTCCTACAGAAGATTTTGTAAACCATTCCAATGTTGTATTTATTTTTAATAAGTGGAGAATATACCAGCAATAATAATGTTCCAGAAACTATTATTCATGCTGCACTGAGGTCAGATACAGGTAAATGGAACAAATGACAAGACATTGGAACTTATTGCTCTTTCTCAAACATCAAATCATCAGTTATGTTAATCCAGTTCATGTCTGGTCATTGAGCAGAGTAGCTGTAGTAATTTTCCTGAGAAGGCTCAACAGAAAAAGCCACATAGAAACCAATTTTTACAAGACTTCAATCCTTTTTGAAGATGGCCTATTTCCATTTTTAAAATACTTACCCTAAAGATTGTTTAAGATGTCAATAGATTATGTTGTTACTCTTATCATGGTTCAAAAATTAATCTCAGAAAATAATCAAAGAGGGTGCATTAATAGAAAAATAGCATTTAGAGATTTAAAAAGCTCATAGGAGCAAACCTTGATGTAGACGGGAAATAGATATCATGAGGAAAGAACAGTTATAGGAGAGAATGACTTTTTTGGATAGTATGCAGGTTCTGGGTAGAAGAAAATTCTTGTTGTATTGTGCAATTCCAATCACATAATTAAGGAAGGTCAAATCGTTTTTTATACTGACAAAGTAGAAATTTTTAAAAGTCAATGTCATAAAAAATATTTTAAGGTACAAGTATACCATGAAATAATCAGTTACACATATTTTTTCCAAAACTGGTTTTAGAAACTCATTAATAAAGACAACTTCTCTTAAAGGAAACTGCAGAGAAATAAATGTTTTATTCTTCTAAATTTATAGAAGAACACCTTCTACTCTTTCTTCACTATATCTGAAAAAGTAGTGTTTATTCTTTCCAGGCTTTTTCCACTTGTACTCTTGATCCTATTTCTTCTCAACATCTCTGGGGCCTTGCTCTATAAATTGTCTCTTCTCTCTGTGTGTGATCCTCAATTTCATCTTCTCTACTCCTTCCTTTCTCTTGACTTACATGCATGCTCTGGTTTCTTACCTTTAAATTAAAACAAATAAACAAAAACATTCTTTTTTTATATACAATAAATTCTTTGAGTTTTATCTCTTTTTCTGTCCTAGAGTTAAACTTCTCAGTAAATTTGTCATTTTGCAGTTTGGCTACCATCCAACTTCGTTTTGCTTCTACTCCTGTCTTGCCAACTGAAACTACATCCTAAGCCAGGTTTCCTAACCTGGTATTCACCCACAAGAAAGCAAGGTTCTCAGAACTTGCATCAAGAAAAAAATAAACTTTGATTTTTACTAACCTCTAACTACTAAAATTTGGCATTTCTTTCTATTATGAATATAGGCAGTAGTAGTATTAGCAGTACCTGTGACTCTTACCAACAGAAATCACTGTTATTTTCATATTGATAGTGGGGAAGGGCATGTAATAAGAATAGAGCCACAGTTGTTTAATGATTCTTCACCTTACTAACTATAGATAAGAAGTTTTCTTACAGACCCTGGGAAACTGGAGGATGAAACAAGGCTGTAAAAAGATAAGATGCCTCAATGGGTCTATTACTCAGAAAAGAAATACATTTTGAGAACAGACCAAGGACAGGACATGCTTTAATTTAGTTGCTGTGACCAGACCCTGACCCCCTCCGGGAGTTTTCCTCAGGAAAGCTGACCAGTCCAGTCCCAGGAAAGTGTTGAGCTGTTTGTTAACATCATAGAAGATTAGCCACCTTGTTATTGGACTTTGAGCTCCTGAAGGCCAGACTGCAGACCCTCCCCTTCCCTTTCCATGTTATACTTGCAGCTCACAGCTGCACGTAGCTATCTTCTCCCTCATGTGTATATAATCAGCCAACTGGCAAGGGGGATCAGAGCAGAATTTCCAGGGTGACTGACTGCTCTCCCCATACTACCGGCATTATTGGAATAAATGCTCATATATGATTCAACCCGTCTCTGCTTAATTTGGCTCAAATAGTGACAGTCAACCTTGGACCCATTGTGTCCAGTTTCAATATCACATAAATGTCATTAAATATATTTTAAAGTATCATTTACACTTAGCACTACTTTGGAATTAGGGTAATTATTAGATTATATATGTTTGAAGTCTTTGTGTCTACAAATTTTTAGTCCACATATACAGCCAACTATTGGAAAATTCTGCACCTATTGGTCATTCAGCCACCAAACAATGAAGTCACATGTTCACACATCATTGATCAGGCTTATAAGTTACTTTCTGATATTCCATATCTATAATCAATATTTAATCAATATACAGAAAGAGGTGAGCCAAAGACTACTCCAGATTTTAATGTTTTTATTCAATCTAAGCAACAACAACTTTCACACTGATATGTCTTGAAAATAAACCTAATTTAAAATTGCCTGTACTTGAAATGCATGTCTTGTTATTAAGTACATTGATAGATTAGACATATGTTCCCATATCACCAAATTTTCAAAAAATTTTATAACAACACTAGAGGCCTAGGGCATGAATTCGTGCATGGGTAGGGTCCCTCTGCCTTCAGGAATCGGGCCAAAACCCGCAGTCCAATGCCGCCTGCAGCTCCTACCTGCTGCTCCTGCTCATCCTGGCCCTACTGTGCCTGCTGCGGGCTTGTGCCCAATCAATCATGATTAGGAGAGGCTCACGCTGCCCCAGCAGCGCTCGCCAGCCATGAGCCCTGCATCTGGCACCCTCCCAAGGGGAGTGGCCTGCATTGGGCCACTGCGACATCCAGCTCTCTGACATCCCCCAGGGGTCCCAGATTGTGAGAGGACGCAGGCCAGGCTGAGAGACCTCACTGGTGCATGGTCGGGCCGAGGAGGGACCATGGGAGGGCTCCAGGGCATGTCCAGCCCATCTCGCTCAGTCCCAATCAGCCAGACCCCAGCAGCAATCTAACCTATCGATAGAGCTCCTGCCCCCTGGTGGTCAGTGCACGTCATAGTGAGTGGTTGAACAACCTTAGCATATCATTAGCATATTACGCTTTGATTGGTTGTTCGGTTGTTCTGCCGTTCAGTCTATTTGCATGTTACCCTTTTATTATATAGGATTTTTGCACAGTTGGTTTCTTTTTTGAAGCCCACATGCTTGACTTTATGCATTTAAACACATTATTCTGAAAAGGGATTATAGGACTTACCACACTTCCAATAGGCCCATGGAACAAAAAAAAGGTTAAGAATCACTGCTCTAGAGGGTCACAAGTAATGCTACCCTCTTAACATTTTTTTCTCCCAATGGTTATTTTCTCACTCAATAATAAAAACTATTCTTGCCCTTCTAATGTTTCAGCTAAATTGAAGAATGATGAGTATTCATTATTTTCTTATTTTTAGAACGTTTTCTTCCACAGCATCTTGTTAAGCCCCCCCCCCCCCCCACACACACACACACATACAACTTGTCAATGTTTCCTCCACTGGCTCCCAACACCTTGATTTTCATCATATTTTTCTCATTGTTTCTCCTCAGTCTCTCACATAGAGTTCTCATTCAGTTTTAAAACCACAGAGTAATCTTTGGCTTTTCCATCTCCTACAAAGCCAATGTCAAATCAGTTTCTGAGACCTGTTAATGTTTTTTATTAACAATGTCTCTAATACATTTTTTTTCTCATTATCACTGACATCACCTTTGCCCAGGTCTTCAGTCTTCAGTGCCTGGTGCTGAAACTACTACAACCTCCTAACTGGTATCTTTCACTTCATTCTCTCTCTCTCTCTCTCTCTCTCTCTCTCTCTCTCTCAATCCATTCAACAGTGTTTCCAGGATATTGTTTCTAATGTACTCATTTGATTAGATAATTCTCCTTCATAACTTTGTCTTCGGTTTTGTTCAGTGTAAAACTGGTTTGCCTTCAGGGTTTTATCAAGTTCTCTGGTGTAAGCAACAAAATTGACATGTTACCTAAGAAAGAAAAAGTGAAATACTTATTGGGTGACTCACAGAACTAAAGGACCAAGCTTAGAAGGAACATAAACTAGGAAAGATCCAGGATTACAAGTAGGAGAAGAAAATGGATGAACCGAACAACTATATTTCTCTCATTATTCTACTCTGCTCAAACCCAAAGTCCGGGAGAACATCAAATAGATCTAGCTTGGTTTACATGTCCACTCCTTAGCAAGGGAGGGAAGGATCCTTTGATACACATATCTATCAATACTATTCATGTTAAAAGAAAATTAATTCTGCGATGGGATGTCTAAAGGAGGGAATGTATGCTGGACAGCCCTACACAATAAATTCCCATCACAAAGTATATTTTCCTATATAGTTCAGACATACTTTATAGACTTGTAACTCTAATTTTATACACGTTCAATGCTGCTGCCAAACTGCTTCACTTATCTTTTCTTGAGTCATTCCTAGTACTTTTCTATCTTTGAAATTTTGTTCATATCATTTCCTCCCTCAACAAAGTCTTGATCTTTCCCCTCCTTCAGTTGAAATTCCATTTAACCTTTCAGACATAATCAAACATCTATAAAGCATCTCTGAATTTTGCCAAAACCATCTCTCACTTTGTGGTCTTTGTTAGTATCACTTTAGGACAGTTATTGCATGCTGCCTATATTGTAATTGTGTTTGAACAAGTTTTATCTCCCCTGTAGTACAATCTCAGTGAAAATAGAAAATCACATTTACCAAAGTGATTTGGATATAGTAGGTATTCTACAAATACTTTTGTAAAGAATAAGTGAATAAGTGGATGAAAATATGGACGTAAATCTACTTGGGTTTCTGGAATCATACCAGCAAAAGTATATTGCATTTAGAAATATGAAATTGTGCCTCTATCTATCACAAGTATTGATGCATTTTAAAATGTGGCCAATAGCCATAACCGGTTTGGCTCAGTGGATAGAGTGTCAGCCTGCGGACTGAAGGGTCCCAGGTTCGATTCCGGTCAAGGGCACGTACCTTGGTTGCGGGCACATCCCCAGTGGGAGATGTGCAGGAGGCAGCTCATCGATGTTTCTGTCTCATCGATGTTTCTAACTCTCTATCTCTCTCCCTTCCTCTCTGTAAAAAATCAATAAAATATATTAAAAAAAAATAAAACGTGGCCAATAGATCAGTGTGTTTTGTTAATAAGCATGCACATATCTATTTGATTGATTAGATTTTTTCTTAATGAATCAACTTCCCCCCCCGCCCAGATCCATCAATTATTTCATTGTCATCTTCTAAAACCTAAGAATGATTCTCAAGAACTTCAAAGCCATCCTTTGATTCAGTAAGAATCTGGAACCTCAAAGCTGTAGTGTTTCAAATAGTAATTAACAGAAAACATGAAGATAACCTCACTAAAACAATTACAAATCTTTTTTGTAATGAAAGGTTTGATGGTGATATGAGTACTTAGTATTACATATCACTGAAAGAATTGGTGACTTCTGAATAAAACTAATGATGTCCACCTATATCACTCAGTCCAGAGCCATGAATTCTCAACACCTAAACAAATGAGTAAGTCTCCGAATAAGATTTTACAAAAAAAAATTTTTTTTTTTGCAAAATCCAGTTTCTAGATTTTTTATGCATCCTGGAATATTTTTAGAACTTTCAGACTTTTGAAAGTTTTACAACATCTCTGTTTCTGGATACATGTTGTGGTTTAAATTACTGTGGGATGACTACATGTAAAGGTTCCATGTTTCTCTGAGATTTGTGTGGAGCAAATATCCTACTTTAGAAATATATTCTAAAATGTTTGAATTGGATATTTTATGTAAAGTTTTTCAGCCTTTATTTTTTTCTTTTAATTACTAGTAATAATAATCTTTCTATCCTTTTATTCCAATGCCTAAACAGTTTCCTATTATAAAGGATTAATAAAGATAAGGGAGTTTGGAGCTGAATTGCAGTTAGCTCTGACCAAGTGAGAATTGAGAGGAACAGGGAGGTTCCCTTAATCATAGCAGGAATTCTCTAGCAGCAGAAGTAATACTGAAATAAGCCTTTTGTAACAAAGGTCATTCTCTTGAACCTCCCCAACTGGTTAGGGATGGTTTCGGCTGAGGTGGAGCTGGCTCTGCAATTACATTGTTGTTGTTGTTATTACTGATAATTATTTTTATTGTGTCTGCAATATATACAAGGTATTTTATAGCTTCACACATAAAGAGGAGGTCTCTTTCTTCTAGTCTTGAAGTATTTCTTGCAGGGGGATATAGACTTTTGAAAAGTAGGATTTAATGTTAATTTTATACACATCTCATTGCCCTCTCAAACTTCATAGATATTTACTGTACACTCTTAATATTTGAAATAAATTACAATAACTTCCAACACAAATATAACATCTGCCCCTGACATATATCTTAGTTGAGAGTACCAGTCTTTCTTTCTTCATTCCATTCATTTACTTTTATTCATTTATTCAAAATTTTTCATTTGGCTTAGCAGGAAACAAGAAAGATCTATATTGGAAGTTACTATATTGAAATTTTTTTTATCAAATGACAACTAGATTTTGAGCAATATTCAATTATACTAATGGGGGGGTTTTAGTCTGTTGCTTTAAGGTGATGTTTGGTATGAACAGGGAATTAAAAGAAATATAAAATATTATAACCATTTCTATGAAACCATTTATGATATACAAGTTTTTTTTCTGATATTTACATAGACAAATAAATTACATAAGACTTTCAAAGCATTCCCATCTACTCAGGGTCAAACTAGAAATATTATAAATAGAGATGTTGAATCACTAAGCAAAACATCTGCACATCTATCATAAACCAAAAACTGTCTCTACGAAGTTTACTAAAAAATATAAGGAGCCCTGACTGGTTTGGCTCAGTGGATAGAGCATCGGCCTGCGGACTGAAGGGTCCCAGGTTCAATTCCGGTCAAGGGCATGTGCCTTGGTTGCGGGCACATTCCCAGTAGGGGGTGTGCAGGAGGCAGCTGATCGATGTTTCTCTCTCATCGATATTTCCAACTCTCTATCCCTCTCCCTTCCTCTCTGTAAAAAATCAATAAAATATATTTAGAAATATATAAGGAAACACCACATATGAGAATACTTCAGAATGATTCATTACAAGATTGCCATTTTTGTTGGTCAACACAGCCTTGCAGAGTATTGAAAACTAAATAAAGACCACAACATCACATTTTCCATGCCTGGTTTATTAGAAATATTAAGATGTTTTTGTATTGTGTATGGGAATGTTTATTATGTTAAGAACAATCAAATTCAAAAGAACTGCATTGTTTTAAGGATCCCCTCCCCATTTCGTTCTCTCTCCATAGTATATATATA
>NW_005357451.1:722226-726098 GCF_000412655.1 Myotis brandtii | reverse complement strand
ATAAAGCCTAAAATTAAATACAAATTACAAGATTTCAGAAATCTTTGGTTTAATCTCCTGGATGAAGACATTTAATTCTCTGAAAGGATTTACATTTCCTTATAGCAATTTAATGCTTGTAATTAAACTTTACAGAAGAACTGTAGACCAATACTTTTGTATATTAGAAGTTAGTTGTTTAGGTGCATTATGCTATTTTATTTATGTGATATATTACACATTATTTATAAATTAAGATTTTGAATTTGTGCCATTGGCTTCAGGTGTTAAAATACAAACTGTAGCTTAATGATTTGATTTATAATGTTCTGGCCAAATTCCCCTCTGGTGTTCCCATTTAACAGTCATAGGTAGAAGATCATGAATTCTATAAAATATTACAGTGGATTTTGCATATTATTTTTTGAATTAGATGAAGACATAAAGATTTAATTTTTAATAAATCCTTGGATAGTTCATAAATCAAACCCATAGTTTTATTATTATATTATAGTGAAATTTAAATTATTATTGTAAAAGAAAAAGTTTTTTGTGATAAAGACACTTTACTAAAATCTAATTCTCAGTACAAGTTCCCATCACAAGCTACTTGGACTAATGATCTTAATTTCATTGCTCAGCATGTGAGTAAAACTAAGTTTTCATGAATGTCAGACACACCCAACTGAACCAGTTTTAAATTTGTACACACTTGCATTGCTCAGATTCACAAGTCGCAGCACGCTAGTCCTTAGTACATTTGTGAGTCATTAAAATTTTTTGAAAAATAATTCTAGAAATCCACCTTGTCAACACTTAGGATAATTATTAAAAAATGTAATTTATGTATTCAAAAGTAGGATCACTGAAAATTGCATTCAATTTTTATCATCAGTTACACAACATTCATGTATGCTGGCCTGTAAGAAAGAAAATGCTTTTTGTCTTCCACAGTGCCAAATGGTTTTACAATTAAGTGGAATACTTTATTTCAGCAGTAAATGTAGATGTCATCCTTAGCCTTTACCAAAAAAATGTTACACAGTTAAAGTAAACAGCCAGTTTTGAAGCTCAAATTCTCCATATTGCTGAGCTTCAGTCCATTCTATGAGGCATGGTGAGTACACAGAGGCAAGCAAAATATTTTGGAAAATTAACACTTCTCACATTTTTGTTCAATAAGTTGTTTTGCACATGAAAATGGATTGGAGCATATTGTTGAAATGGTTATCTATTGATTTTTACTGAGAAAAAAAGATAGCACAGGATAATGGGTATTCTTTCCCAGAGGTCTGGGCATACTCCATCATTTGTTTATTTATGCAGCCAACATATAATGTGCTCCATCTCTGTGTTGTTCCCTGCTCTAGGTTTTAAAAACATCATGGTAAGTGAAACTTCACACAGTTATAATGCAGTGAGATAAATGTTGCAATGGGCTTGAATATGGTATTTTTTTGAAGCATGCTGAACTTAACCTAGTCTTGAGAGGTCAGGAAAGGCATCTTAAAGGAAGTGACATCTAAGCTTAGATGTGAAGTCATGAAAAATGAAATGAATTGTGTGTTTAAATGGAGGCAGCAAGCAGTGTGTAAAAAGGACTATGAGAAATTAGTTTGAAACAGAATTCTCCGCTTTTTCTCCACATATTTGATTTCCGTAACTCTTGAGTGCCCTGGAGTGAAAGCCACATCAGTGGCTCTATTGCCACAAGATAATAGTGCAAAAGCCCTCCTATTTTCTTCCTTTGGCAAAGCTCAGTTGGGTAATTGAATTTGTTGCTATTTTAACCTTAAAATGAAAATGTAATTGAAACAAATGTCTATAAATACAGAATACAGAGAAAGTTTCCAAGAGAGGAAACCAACATTCATGGAATGTGTATTCCTTCACACAGTCCCCCAAACCAATTAATTATGTAGGAATATACAGGAGGCTGAGTGTGATAAAACTTGGTTAAATCAGAGAAGCTGACTTGTTAGACCAGATATTTACCAGGTCTTTTTTAATGCCCTTGATTCTATTGTCTAGGACTCCTTTAGACAAATTTCAAATGACTGATAAGACAGCCTCTCTCACTTGTTTAATTTCCATTTTAAGCCATGTTGGCTCTCAAGTTTCTTCAGTATAGCTTTAGATAAGGGGCCTATAGGATAGAGGGCAGGGACAGCATTTGGGTGTATTTAATCTTTAAATCTGAGTCATACTATATGGTGTTTCTATTGTAGTAGCTATAGATGTTTTTATTGGGAGATAAAATATTGTTTCATGCACTCTTTCACTGATAAAAAACATGTACTATATTTTTATATGAATGATACTCATTAAATGTCACCATCAGCTTGAGGCCCAGCCTTTGAGGCCCAGCCTTAGCCTAAAGAATTTTACCCTAAAGCTTGAATCTTTCTGCCACGTAGTTTCCGTAACTCTTGAGTGCCCTGGAGTGAAAGCCACATCAGTGGCTCTATTGCCACAAGATAATCCTTGATCCTCAAAGCATCTTCTCACCAAACACCTCCTTGTAATAAAACACCAGCTACTTCATTTATTGACCATTAGAAAATCTTGTTCTGAACTGTTTGAAATCTCCAGGGATGGAAGCAGATGCTGTAAATGGAATTCTTTTTTCCATAAACTGGGACCATCTGGGAAGGGCCTGTTGTAAATATGAGGACATTTTAAGAGATCCAAGGTTTTGTAGGAGTTATTTTACATTTTGGTTCCTAATTTTGCATTTATATTATGGGTGTGTGCATTTAATTTGGTTTTCTTCACATTCTTCATGTAGTTTTAAGACAATGCTATGCTGAAGCAAGTTTGAAAGAAAAATGATACAGTTTGTATTTTGGAGGGGTTGTTAGAATAAAATGCATTTAGTTGGAATCGGTCTTATCTATAAATCAGACAACTATATTTTTTCTTTATGAGAACTTGGATAAAGGGTTTAATAACATGAACAAGTAATCAAGTTGCTGCTCCTCCACAAATTATTATAATAACACCTTCTACCATATTATACAGAGACATTTCCATAGACCAATGGTTTTCAATCAGCGTGCAACAAGAAATTTTAAAACATGCAATACCTGACTACTGTATTTAGTCAGGGGCACTGACCTCTTTTCTCTTAAATTATCAAATAGAAAATGACAACAGCCAACACAATAGCCATCTGGTATGAATGAATCAAAATTATACCTATATTTTTGGCAAATATATATATATATATATATTTTTGGTTTGTATGCAGAATTTTAATAATTAGCTTATGTGTGCCATCAGATAACAAAGGTTGAAAATCCCTGCCCTAGACACTCAAACTGTACCAACACTATCTAACTTAAAATTTGAAAATTCCTTTGATGCAGTGAGCACTTAGGAATTAATAGTCAAATGACTCTTTGTGCAGCTTTCATAAAGATGGCCTCAGAAAGATGAGTTGAGAAAAAACACAGGAAAATGAATTTTGGAAGAAAATTCATGCCTCAAAATTGAATAGCTACGAGACAGCAAATTGTGGTATAAATAGCACCAAATGGGAGCCAAGAATGCTGGGTTCAAGTCTTGGTATTGCCACTAATCAGCTGGGGGAATTTGAGTAATTCACTTCTATTTGGGTACTTACCTTGTGTTACTCTGTGTCCATCTATAAAATGATAGGAATTGAACAGCTTATATCTAGCATCCCTTCTGGATCTGATAGACTCTGATCAATCAATTACATTCTTGAGTGTTTGAATTGTTCTAATTATTCTTTAAACATCAAATGAATAAGGGCTTTACTTACTACCATCCTATCTAATAATAGACAAACATGGTAATTAACCATACCTCCACTACGCTTCCCATTGGCTAATCAGCAGGATATGCAAATTAACTGCCAACAAAGATGG
>NW_005357451.1:715280-721130 GCF_000412655.1 Myotis brandtii | reverse complement strand
AGTGCACAAATTTTTGTGCACCGGGCCTCTAGTCTATAATAAAAGTGTAATATGCTAATTAGACTGGACAGCCAAACAACCTTCCAGACAAAGTCGTCATGACAGGGGCCCAGGCAGAGGCGGTTAGGGGCAATCAGGAAGGCAGGCGAGTGGTTAGGGGTGATCAGGCAGGCAGACAGGTGAGCAATTAGGAGCCAGCAGTCCCAGATTGTGAGAGGGATGTCCGACTGCCAGTTTAGGCCTGATACCGCAGGGATCCCTGTGGGATCTTGCCTAAACAGGCAGTTGGATATCTCCTGAGGGGTCCCAGATTGTGAGAGGGTGCAGGCCAGGCTGAGGGACCCCCTCCGTGCACAAATTTTGTGCACTGGGCCTCTAGTGCTTTATAAAGCCTTAGAAGATGTTTCTGTGCTGAGAATGTGTAGTGAGGCAAATGATAGTTTAGGGAACATTGTTTTTTTTTTTCAATTTATTTATAAAATATGACATTGCAATATAATTCATATTTTACTTATAAAATATGACATTGCAATATAAATTTTACATTGTAAGTAAAATTTTCTCACAGTTTTACCTTATTTAAATTCTCTGGTATTCTAGATATGAGTATGAGAGGATTAATAGTGAAGGTAAACCTATTTCTAGGCCAGGGGAGGTCAATGGGGAAAAAAAGGAGTACTGCTATTTGTAATACTTTAAACAATAAAATAAAACATTTTTTAAAACCTATTGCTAGTTTATTAACTAAATACCATCTCTAGCCCCTTCTTCCAGTGACCACTAGGGAAAGGCTGGTGTCACTCCAGATTTTTGCTTTATTACACACACAAATACACACACACACACACACACACACACACACACACACCCCTCACATGTACTTTGGCACCCAAAATTGAATGATAAATGTTTTTTCTTCTCCCTCCTCTATCTTTTATTCCCTCTCTCTCCTTCCACCCCATGTTTCTCACAAGCACACATTAGGTTTGGTGAGAGTAGGGAAAGGGTAGGCCGTACATAAACAGTTAACTGAAAAAATAACAAAAGAGCAGTGCCCTCAGAGTAGTAATTCAGCTATCTGATTTGAGGTCACCATTAATCACAATTAGAATTTGATGGCAGAAGTGTCTGCAGAAACACACAATGTAGTATTTGGCTACAATTAGAAAGTGATAGATAAGAGGACAAAATATTTAAAACTTCAAAATAAGAGCAAAATAGCACAAGTTAAAATGATCAATTATCCTCACTAGACTATATCAAAAGAATAATAGCATGGTCTCAGAAAAAAATCTAATCTGATAGGAGTTGGGAAATTTTTCTTTTTATTTAAGTCTGAACTTGTTTTGAATTCCTGGCAAGGAGGGGGCATAAAATTCTTTATTAAATTCAGATAATATTTTGATTAAAATGTTGATGGATTTTAAACTGAGATTTGCTAAAGAAACTTGATTCTTGTTGTTAAGTAAAATATTGGGAGGAAACCCTGAAAAAATATTATCTAGAGCTGCCAGAACAATGCCTTGAATGCAGTAGACTCGGAAATATATATTAGTTAACTGATTGATTAAATTTTTTAAAGTTTCAAGTTGAAAAAATAGTTGAAGTATCTACTCTAATTAAAATTTTCTCATTTTACAAATGGAAACACTGAGGTCCAGAGAAGTTGAGTGACTTACCAAGGTTTGTGTATGTATGAATATGTTCATGTACTAAATTTCTCATGTGACAGATATCAGAGGCAGTATTCTATCTACATTGGTTTTAAAAGATTATTATAAAATTAAGTACATGTTGTAATTATAGGAAGTTATAATGAGCCCTGCTACAAAAGAACCCACTAATGCAATTACATAATTACTGGGAAAAGGGCTTTCCAGTAAGAATTGGGTGTGTGTGGGGGGGGGGGCAAATAGAGAGAAGAGAGAGAGAGAGAGAGAGAGAGAGAGAGAGAGAGAGAATGATCTTGTGGCCAGTAATGTCTATTCAGAACAAAATCTTTTTCTTAAACTAGAAATGGAAACAATAAGCTGTATGATTGGAGATGTTTTCCCATTAAATGCTATAAAAAACTTTGATTTTTATTAAGTATTTAATTTTAAATCAATAACCAAAATTTTGGTCCTCAAGAAAAGATGGGAGAAAAGAATTATAAAATATTTATCAGTCATCTGACCTTTGGTTCTGAGGTCCTTAATGCTTATTATTAATTAGATTAATTTCCCCCAATGTATACCACCACAATGTGCATATGTCCACTTGAGTAATATAACAGCTAACATTTATCAAATGTTTACTCTGTGTGTCAGGCATTATTCCATATGTTTTACATGTATAAGTTGTTTAATTCCCACATCAGTTTTATGAAATTAGGTACTATTATTGTCAGCTTGTTATTACATATGAGGAAATTGAGGTACCAAGAAAATAATTCGTCCAAAGTTACACAACTCATAACTATATGGCACTCAAAATTAAACCTAACCTGTCTCAAGTATTTCCATGTTTAATCATTTATGTGAATAAAGTAGAGATAAATAGAAGCTAGCCTTTATTTTCTGTTCACATATTAGAACAACCTATTCTAATATGTTGAGCTTTCATGGTAAAATAAAAATAAACAAATTTATCTAGAAATCTTCATTTATATTGTAAATTGTGAAGAATAAAAATCATGACCAAAAGAAATATTATCTTCCCCCCAAATGACATTTGATAATGAAAACAGTGGAATTGTAGCTTTTACAAAAGCAAGACATTAATGTTTTCATCTCTTATGAATCTCAAAGTTTCTAAACAGAACAATGTTTTTGTTTCTAAAATGATTTATCCATTGGGATGGGAAAAATAAAGTAGAATAATTGAATATTTGGTCTTATTTAGTGGAATAAGCTAAATCAAAGCATTAGGCACTTGATAAGATTGCATAAGAAATATATAGATTATTTATATTTGAAAAATATAAAGCCCCACAAATATAGAATCTATGATCATTTACATTGGTCTTTAATTACAGTATAGGAGAAAATCATACTAAGAATATTAATAAAGGACATTTTCCCCCTTGCAATTTTAATTATGCCAATTAAGAGCACAAAATATTCAAGCATGTTAAAAGCACTCATTTACATATAAAATACTTGTACTAATTATAAAATATTTTCATTTATTCATTCAATTAAGTTAAATGAACTAATGCATGATAAAGCACTTTGCGTGATACAAATACATTATAAAATATGTTTTTAAAAATAAAACTGAAGGCTGGGGAACCTCTTCTAGTAACTGTTGAACAACCTATTTGCATGTCTGAGATTAGAAAGTATGGTTAAGGTGTCCTTATTATCTACTACTTTCAGGGGCAGGGTAATCGTTTTCCTTGCCCCTACATTTCTGTTGGCATTCTGAATCACTTTAATCCTACGGCTTTGGTCTGTACACCCAAATAGCTTATTCTTCTTGTTTCCTCTACATGAGGTGTTTGCAAGTGAATTAAAATTATTAAGTACCTGTTTAATGGGGATATGATACTTTCTGGCTACACAAGATCTCTATAGTACCTTATAGTGGCTCTTATTTGGATGTTGCTCTAATAGGTGGTCCTCTCTTTCAACTTATCCTTACCTCCCACGTGGGACCCAAACAATTAAGAGAGGCTACAAAATTAAAAAGGATGAAATACCTAGGAATAAATTTAACCATAGAGGTGAACAACCTGTATTCTGAAAACTGTAGGACACCGATGAAAGTAATTGAAGAAAACACAAATAAATAGAAAGATATTTTGCACTCATGGACTGGAAGAATTAATATTGTTAAACTGTCCATAATACCCAAAGCAATCTACAGATTTAATACAATGCCTATCAAAATTCCAATATAATATTTCACAAAAATAGAAGAAATTTAAAATTGTACATATTCACAAAAGTTCACAAATAGCCAAAGCAATCTTGGGAAAGAAGAACAAAGCTGGAGATGTCACACTCCCTGTTTTCAAACCAAACTACAAGGCTATAGTAATTAAAACAATATGGTATTGGCTAAAAAACAGACACACAGATCCATGGAACAGTAGTGAGAGCCCAGGCATAAATCCACACATATATAGACAATCAATTTACAATAAAGAAGCAAAAAATATGTAATGGAGAAAAGACAGTCGCTTCAATAAATGGTGTTGGGAAAACTGTATAGCCATGTCCAAATGAATAAAACTAGACTGCTATCTTATGTAAGAAAATTAACTCAAAATACATTAAATGTTAGAATAAAAGACCTGAAATCACATAATTCCTAGAAGAAAAGACATGCAGTAAGTTCCCTGACATTGCTCTTACCCATGTTTTTGGAGATCTGACTCAAAAGAAAAGTGAAACAAAATCAAAAGTGAACAAATTGGACTGCTTCACACTTAAAAGCTTCTGTACAGTGATAAAAAGCATCATCTAGCCTTAGCCAGTTTGGCTCAGTGGATAGAGCATCGGCCTATAGACTGAAGGGTCCCAGGTTCAGTTCCAGTCAAGGGCAGATGCCTGGGTTGTGGGCTCAATCTCCAGTAGGGGGCATGCAGCAGGCAGCCGATCAATGATTCTTTCTCATCATTGATGTTTCTATCTCTCTCTCCTTCGCACTTCCTCTCTGAAATCAATAAAAATATTTTTTTTAAAAACCATCATCTAAATTAGAAGACAACCTACTGAATGGGAGAACATATGAACATATTTGCAAATTATACATTTGATAAGGGGTAAATATCCAAAATATATAAAGAACTCATGCAACTCAGCAACCAAAAACAAAAAAAAAAAAACTCAGTTTAAAAGTAGAGAGAGGATATGAATGGACATTTTATCCATAGAAGACATACAGATGCCAAACAGGCACATTAAAAGATGTTCAACATCACTAATCATTAGGGAAATGCAAAGCAAAACCACAATAAGATACTAACTCACACATGTTCAAATGGCTATTAACAAAAAGTAAATCTTAAGTGTTGGAGGGGATGGGCAGAAAAGGAAACCCTCATGCACTATTGGTGTGATTATAAATTGGTACAACCACTATGGCAAACATTATGGAGATTTCTCAAAAAATTAAGAATAGAATTACCATATGATCCAGCTATTTCACTTTGGGTATTTATCTAAAAATAATAAAACACTAGTTGGAAGAAATATATACACCCGCTATGTTCATTGCATTATTATTTACATAGCCAAGGTCTAGAACTTAAGTGTCCATTGATTAATGAATGGATAGAGATGTGAGATGTATATACTAGAAGCCCAGTGTATGAATTCATGCATGAAGTGGGGGGAGGAACTGTGGGAGGTTGGCTGCCAGTCCTGAGGAGGGAGCCAGCCTCAGCCCACTGGAGAAGGGGCCGCATATGCCACCACCCACCCCCAGTTTCCCATCCCAGCCCAGGGCCTGCCACCACATGGTTCCCCGCATCCTACCTCCTCCTTCCCTCACCATCGCACTGCCACCGAGGTGGGCGGGTGGCCCCTGGGGATGGTTTAGCATCAGGGGCCGATGGGGGCTGGCCAGCTGGGGGGAGGGGCCACTGGAGGTTGACTGTGGGAGCACACTGACCACCCTGGGGCAGTTCCTGCATTGAGCATCTGCCCTCTGGTGGTCAGTGCACATCATAGCAACTGGTTGACTGGTTGTTCCAGTTGTTCCAGTTGTTCAGTATTAATGGTCACTTAGGCTTTTATATAGATAGATGTATATATGATATATATATGAATATATGATATATATGTATATCCTATCTAATAAAAGAGAAACATAATAATTAGCCGTACATCCGCTACCCTTCCCATTGGCTAATCAGGGCAA
>NW_005357451.1:695149-713800 GCF_000412655.1 Myotis brandtii | reverse complement strand
AATACTACTCAGCCATTAGAAAGAATGAAATCTTGCCATTTGTGACAACATGGATGAAACTTAAGAATATAAGGCTAAGTGAAATAAGACAGAAGAAGACAAATACATATGATTTTACTCATATGTGGGATCTAAACAAAACAAACAAGCAAACAAAAGCAACTCACAGATACTGAGAACAGATCAGTGGTTACCAGAGGGGAAGAGGGTTGAAGAGTGAGCAAACGAGCTGAAGGAGGTCAATTGTATGGTGATGGACAGTAACTAGACTTTTGAGGGTGATCACTTTGTAGTATATACAGATGTAGAATTATAATGTGGTACACCTGAAACTTATGTAATGAAAAAGAAAGGCTACAAAGTTTGTGAGAGGTGGCATGATTATAAGTTAAGGCATTAGGATCAGATTGTTGAGTCTTCAAACCAGTGCTTCATTTAAACTTTTCATGCTTCAATTTCTTTATCTGCAAAATAGTGTTCTTGATAATATCTACTGGGTATATATATACATATATATTTTTTTGCAAAGCTTAAAAACGAGTTGATAAGTGCAAAAGCATTTAGGACTTTGTCTATCACATTGTACGCACTCAATAAATTTCAACCAAAAATATTTTTAAAAATAAGGTACAGATTCCTATTGACGAGGAATTTATAATGAGACATTTATGACAACAGTATTGATAAAGTAACAAAAAATGATAGTTGAAATAAGTATAAGGTATTAAGGAAGTAGGAGAGGGAGAGACCAATATTTTGAATTATAAGTAAGCAAATGATTTCTTGAAAATTGTCTAAATGAATCTGATCTGAGAACTCTTATTTTCTTCATCTATATTCTCAGGTAAATCCTTTCTTCAATAAATAAATTTTAATTCAACCTCCACAGGAATCAATGCATATTTTGAATTTGAAGAGTATAAAATAATATATACTTAAAAGCTGAAATATTATTGTTTTATTATGGTGTTAGC
This sequence comes from Myotis brandtii, assembly GCF_000412655.1. NCBI lineage: Eukaryota > Metazoa > Chordata > Mammalia > Chiroptera > Vespertilionidae > Myotis > Myotis brandtii. The sequence continues at coordinate 712,826 of NW_005357451.1, read as the reverse complement.
TTAACCTCTTCCTAAAAACAGAAAGAAATAGTGACAGTGATTTGTGATTTGAATATGAATAGGCTTATGGAAAATAATATCAACACTTAAAAGGTATGGGTATTTTGTCCTTTAAACTAGCTCTTCAACAAAATTTCAACTTTTAAGCACTTTTCCAAAACACTTTATTCATCTAAATATCTGGATAGCATTCAGTTGGAACCTGGGATTGGTATTTGCTTTGCAAAAGAAGTTTAATTGTGCCTCCTCTTTTGAGATATATGTTTCTTTTTTTTAAGTGATATGGTTGATTCACTGAGTAGGCCACAAATAAAACACAGGAATCCTTTAGTCATTTTATTTACTCTTGACTAGAATCATTGACTTGTCTCAATAAAATGGCACCTTAGAGAAAGATGACAATGACAAATTAACATTGTAAAATGTAACACTTTATAACTTTGAATATGTTTGGGAAACAAGAAAAATGTATCGGCTGGTAAACACCTAAGTGTGAATGTCAATAGTTAAGTACTTTGGAGAAATGGTAAAAGATATGAACCAATACATAGGAAGGATAATAGTGCAAAGAGTGATCCTTTGCTTAGTAAGTATGCTTTTTGTAGGAGTAATACTTAGCAGGTGTCTTGGACCATTAATCAGCTATCTCATATGATGCTACAATTACAGTCCTGAATCCATAACAGCTGCTGGTCTGCACAAGGTCATATTTGAACATTAGAGGCTTTGTTCAAAACAGTTTATCTTTGGAAAGCATTACTAAAATTTCCAATCTAATGTTGCAGATTTATTTAACTAAAAATGAAAAAACAAAGTTCTCAGAGTTAACAAATAACTCTGAAAAGCTCTAACTCCCCATAGTGGCTTCTCTTCATGACTTTTCAATACTGAGATCATCTGACATCACTAGAGTGAGACAGTAATTTGGCATGATGTCCAAATAGTTAATGGTAAAAATAAATTGTGGGTGGAAAAATAGAAAATCATGTTTTTGAGACCACTCCACTAAAGTAATCTACAAATTGCTTAAGCATAAAAATTCTTGAAAAAAAATAACATAAGGGTTACTAGAATATGTAGACAAAAAGGGGCCAGATGCTAACCTGACTAGCTCAGGAAAGGCCTTTATAATGGCCTTGCAAACTTAGAGACCTAGAGTAACCACAAAGGATGGTCTGAAATTAAACTTTTAAATTAAAAAGCAGTCTATGGTGGGTAGTCATGTCTTAGGCTGGTATATTCTCTGGAACAGATCACCTTTGATCTTAACTGAGCCTATTGTCTTTTTGTATCTACAATAACATACTTTTGGAATGTCAGGGTAACTTGTAACTTCCCCTTTTTAGGACCCCTCAATTTGTGTTATAAAGTCATTCATATGTTTGTGTTTCACATGCTGTAAACATAATTAAGAAATCATTTAAAACAACTGGCCCATTATTTCCCATTTTAAGTACTTCCAATATAAGCAATCACCAGGAAGTCATTAGACTGTATATCTACATATTTAAAATCTCTGTTTGCACAATAAAGTGTAATAGCCTAGAAAACTTGATGTGTCTGTTTTGAGAATATGACTGGAACAAAGTGTCTAGTTTTCAAACCATCTACTCTTAATTATGAAAATATTGTTTTAAATTCACTTTAGAAGGAAAATCAAAGGTCTAATGAGGTGATTTACTCATATATGCTAATAACAATGGCTGCTAACATACTGTCATGTGATCATAACAAACAAAAAACCTTCTTGAAGTCGCTTCTACCTTTAACTATTTTTCAGTAAAAGTATCACAATACTGGGCTTCAGATAACTCCTTTTAACCCCTATGTTTGATTTTAACATCTGTATAATTGATTGGCCACAATGTAACAGAAACAGTACCTACCAAAAACATCCAAGAAGAAGAGCAATTCTTATTATGACAGAAACATCATTGAGTCTTCTTGAATTCAGAAACAGATACAGCAAGACAGAAAAAAAAACAATAGAATATAAATATTGGTCATTAACTGAGACAATGTCTGCATCATAATACTCATTCAGTCTTCTTCATTGTGAAGAGTGGTTTGGGGTATTCTTATCTAGTGTTGAGCAAACTGATGCCATGTGTTTTATTTTATTACAGCTTCAGAATCATTGAATTAACATGGCCAGGTGTTGTCATAAGAAGGATAGAAATAATTCATGAAAAAGAAAACATTTATGTGCATTATCTTTTTTTATTCTCAGCATGATTCTCTAAAGTTTGGCTTTCTATCTTCCCTTTATGGATAAAAGAAACAAACAAACAACAACAACAAAAAGAAACTGAGTGGGGAGTGGATGGGTGGACGGGCAATGGGGTGATAAGAACACATATGTAATACCTTAATCAATAAAGAAAAAAAATTAAAAAGAAGCTGAGGCTCAAAGAGAATAGGGGACTAGTTTGAGAGCTTAGTTTTGAGAGCTTCAAGCTTAGTTTTCCTAACACCAAGTCTAAGACTTTGTTCTTTATCTAGCAGCTTTGCCTTCATATCCCATTATTGATGTTAACTTCCTTAAATCACCTAGCCCCTTTGAATGTATTGTTTTCCAACTGAAAAATTTGTCATGGGGTAAGGAAAACAAGGATTGAATCTCAATGGTTCAAATCTGTGAACCAAGGATTCTTTGGGTAGAAGTGGAGGAGAATTCAAAAAATATTGCAAGGAGTACATAAATTTATATGTCAATTGAACATAGTCTTTACAGTACATAAATAACATATATTGTACATATGTGTATATAAATGCTGCTGAGGTTAATAAAATACACATGCAGCCAAAACTGATATTAAATTCACTGTAGGTTTTGTTATTATGTATTTTCTCAAAATGGCTACTAAAAGTGCTACTATTATCTTGAGAGTGCCACCATATTTTGCAATGTTGAAATGGTCTGTATATGGGAAAAGTTGGAAATCTCTAATCTAGATTATTTAGAAAACACCTTTGAGCTTGAAAATTCAATAAAATTATTGTTCAAACTAGGTCTTATTCAGTTATAAGGACAAAATAGGACTTTTTAAATATATATATTTTTATTGATTTCAGATAGGAAGGGAGAGAGAGAGAGAGAGAGAGAGAAACATTGATTGGCTGCCTCCTGCATGCCCCCCACTGGGGGTCAAGCCCACAACACGGGCATGTGCCCCTAACAGAATAGAACACGTGACTCTTCAGTCTACAGGCCGAGCCTCTATCCACTGAGCCAAAGCAGTGGTCCGCAAACTCATTAGTCAACAGAGCCAAATATCAACAGTACTTCTTCAAAATAGACTCGCCCAGGCTGAAAACCGACTTCTGCACATGGGCCACAAAGTTTCAATCGCACTGTACGCGTGCCCGCACGTGGTATTTTGTGGAAGAGCCGAGCCACATTCAAGGGGCCAAAGAGCCACATGTGGCTCGAGAGCCACAGTTTGCTGACCACGGATAGGGCCAGAATAGGACTTATTGATTGTGATCCATTTAGCTGTGCAATGATTGACTCATAGTACAATTGATCTGATTAATAACCTAAAACCAGCTTGAGTATATTTACATTGAAGAAACTAATCAAGGAAGGTTGCGAGATTTGATAGAGTAGTGGTTTCTAAAAGGAATATATCATTATCTTTATAAATCTCATATACATTTATTATCTTTTGATTTTGAGTTGTGGGTAGGATAAAGCCAGTCAACTATATTGGTACTAGCCTTTGAGGGGCTTGTAGGAGATCTTTACTATTCTACTGCCCTTATCCTTTTAAAAATATGTCAAGAATATGACCAATTCTTATAACCTACTCTGGTCCGTGTTAACATAATCTCTTGCCTGTAATAATAAAACACTTTCCAACTGGATTTCCTTTCTTCTCCTAATGTTCCTACTACAGTATATTCTTTTTTAAAAATTTTATTTCACTGTTGACAGTATTACATATGTCTTCCACTTTCTCCTTTTTGTCCCTCTCCACCCAACCCCACCCCACTCCAGGCCTTCCCCCGGCTGTCCATGGGTTATGCATATATACATAAATGTTCTTTGGTTAATTGCTTCCTGTCCCCTCACCTCCGATGCCCTATCCACTGAGATATATTATTCTGTTTCATGCATCTATTCTCAACACAAAATCCAGATTAATCTCTTTAAAACAAATCAGATCATGCCATTCTCCTTCACAACTCTTCAGTAATGTCTCCTACCATTCAAAGTAAAATCAAAGTCTTTCAAGCGGTCAAATACCCCACATAACTTCCCCTTTTCTGCTACATTTCTGTTGTATTACTCTCTCCCTCTACTTGGTTCTTACATTTCAGCTGTGCCTGCCTCTATTTCTGGAACTAAAGTTTCCAGGAGATACTTGTTACTTTGTGCTACTGGTTTTCTATGGCTACCCTGCAGTAAGTTATAGTGGTCTGAACAGGTGAGGCACTTGCTAAGTGCAGCAGCTCATATCTCAGGGCTGGGCATTAATACTTTGATAAGAAGTTCTATTTGCTATGGATTCATTATAAATGAATATAACTTATCTGGTAACTAAGTAGTGGTAAAATTAACTAACAAGGCTCCCCTGTTTGTTTCATCTAGTATTTCCCAGATACCTTTGACTTTTATGTTTTATATTGATTTTTATCGTTTTATGATTTGAAGGTCACAACTACTCTTAAAATCAGGAAAAATTGACAGACATAATGAATAACACAGGTCTTAATTTTGTGCTTGGATATTACACATTGTTCAAACTGGTGTGTATAATAGTTAGGAACAGGTTACAACATGCACTTAATTATTTGCCATACAAACACATTACCAGGGCAGTTTCTGTAGGCACAGCTCCAGTAGCAACGTGAGTTCATGCTAAATCATACTACAACACAGTGAAGTGTGAGAAAGAAACTCCTAAACAAATTTTTTAATTAACATTTTTGCTATCATCATGTGCATACTAAAATAGAGATTTCAGTCATTCTCCAAGTTCATGACTCTTATCTCAGAAAGGAATTATCTGGTATTCAAATGTCAAATCAGCTATACCTCTCCAATCATGCATTGTACAGAGTACCTTCCATAAACCAATCAACAAAATGTAATTTAACATAAAATAAAAAAGAATTGAGAAGGAGTGGCTGGTAAACAAGAACATATGTAACGATACAACTTTGAGAAACCTGTTTTTACATGAGACTTGATTTGAATCATCAAAGCTCAGCTATACTTAAGGGGGAAAAAAGCAGTGGCAGTAGATGATGAGAAAAGGCTTGGGTAGGGAGTGAGCCAGCTTGAATATTATGATTACATTCTTGTGACTCTTTGTTCAGGAATGGATTTATTGGGCGTAAATCGTTTAAGAGGGATATTTTATATAACTTTCTCAGAGCCAGTTGCTAGGACAAAAGAAAGGAAAGAAGGAAGGAACAAAGAGAGGGAAGGAGGGAGAAATAAAGAAGAGAAAGAGGAAGGGAAGAAAAGAAAGAAGGAGGCAGAGGAAAATAAGTAATATTTATTTTCTGTTTAATGCTAAGTGCTCACATATTTTCACTTAAGTGCTCATAATAACCCAACAAGGTAGGTACTATTCCTTTATTTGAGAAGGGAACACTAAGGTTGTAAAAGGATAAGGTCTTGCAGATTTTAAGTAGCTCTGTCAGAATTCAAACCTAGGTTTGTCTGACTCCATACTCATGTGATGATTCTAGTGTGTCATACTTCTGTGATAACACTAACACAGAAATTTGGTTTGCAAGCCATAGGCCATGTGGGTCCCACAGGTGGTCCACAGGCTAACTTATACTATTAATTAAAATAATATGACGATGCCTATTCTCTAGTTCCTGTTGTGAATTCAGAATTTCTATTTTTAATAAATATGCAGACATAACCTCATTGCATCTCATGAAAAGTAGAGCTGCTGAACCGGTTTGGCTCAGTGGATAGAGCGTTGGCCTGTGAACTGAAGGGTCCCAGGTTCGATTCCGGTCAAGGGCATGTACCTTGGTTGCGGGCACATCCCCAGTGGGGGGCGTGCAGGAGGCAGCTGATCGATCTCTCTCATTGATGTTTCTAACTCTCTGTCCCTCTCCCTTCTTCTCTGTAAAAAATCAATAAAATATATATTTTAAAAAAAGAAAAGAAAAGTAGAGCTTTCCCCAATTCTGGGAAAATTTGGCTGAGTTTTTTCTAGAACAGCAGGAACAAGTGGAGTAGGTGGTCCATAAAGTCCTTTGCACCATCAAAAGGGCGAATGAACTGAAAATATTTTAGAACAACTTATGCATATGTATTTTTTGCTCTTTTTAAATTTTAAGTACAGTTGGTATACAATATTATATCAGTTATATTAGTTTCAGGTATGCGATATAGTGATTTGACATTTTTACACCTTACAATGTGATTACCCCATTAATTCCAATAATCCTCTATCACCGTGCAACTTATCACAATATTATTGACTATATTCCCCTTCTCCTTTTCACCATACACCCCCTCATTGCCTTACCCTCTAGCCAGGTGTATTTTAAAACTAAATAAAGGGGGTCATTTTGAGCTCTGTAAGTATTTTGGGGTGTGTTTTTTGGGGGGGGTGCATTTTTTTTTAGAAATGAGTGCATTTTCTAACTTGGAAGCCACAATGTTCTTGGCCCATCATGACATTGGGTAGCATTAACTAAGTTTTGTGCTTCCAAATTGCTTTTGTTTTTAAGAATTTCTTGATACTCTTATAACCTGCCTTCAACCTTGATCCTTTATTCTTTCTATTTGTCAGGTGCACACAGGATTATCTTTTTCAGCTTTCTGTCTGTCACCAACCATTATTACTTGGTGGCCATGTACTTGAAAAAAGGCCCGCATGATCTTTCTGGCTCCACTCAATGTCTAAGGATACCCTGCTTCCTTTGCTTGCATCCCATAAACTATTTCCCTCATCCTATTTACTGCAGCAAATGTCTCCTTGTTTTATCTCTCAGTGAAACTCTACTTATCCGAATGGTCTGTCATTGGCTGCCTTTCAAATCTTTCTTCCTCTCATCTTTAAATAATGGGGCTAAGTTATACCCAAAGCTCGCCCTAGAGACTATTTCCTAAGTACCTTGCAAAAATACCAAATAAAAATACCATTTTAAAAGAGGCATATTTTTTATTTTAGAATGTAAGCTCCTCAAGAGCAGGGACAATGTTTTCTTGTATGTTCTATTGTGCCTAGTACACTGTAAATGCTCAATAAATATTGATGATGGGAGGCAGCGAGTCTTGATGATAAGGGGGAGAAACCGAAATCCCAAATACTGTGTTGTTGCTTGTTTTATTATGACTTCAGATTAATTGGGAACTATCAGCCCTTTGGACAATTGTCCTAAATATTACATTCAAATAAAAGTGCAATGGAGAAAAAAGAAAAAGAAATGAGTGCACATGTACCACTGAAGTTGTATAATTTGACAATAAGACAAGCTTCAAAATTATAATTTTGGATGGTAGCACTGTTTTGGAAATAAATAGTCATAGTTTATTGATTGACTCCTGGGTTTGCTGCCAGATTTTCTTTCATTATTTTTTTCTGTATTGATCTTTTAACAACTAAAAACAAATAAAACATGCACATGAAAATCCAAACTATAGCAAATGTATATAATGTTTCAGGGATGATGGAAATGTTCTAGAGTTAGATTGTGGTGATGATTGCATAACTCTGTAAATTTAATAAAACTTATTTACTCATACACTTAAAATAAGCAAGTTTGTGGTATGTAAATTGTATTTTAATAAAGCTATATTAAAATGGATTAAGTGTAAGAAATCCAAATTATACAAGACTACAGAGTAAAAACTAAAAGGTAACATTTAAGATTAATTAAATTGAGATCCTTAAGATCAATTATCTACTATATACTTGGTAATATTCTAAGTGTTTCACAGGTATTATCTCAATTTATACTCATCTCAATCTTATGAGGAACGTGGTATTAGTGACATCTGCATTTTGCACATGAAGCAACTGAGGCAAAAGGATTAAATACTTTCCCAAGATCACATGACCAGCAAGTTTTGAAGCCAGAATATGTAATCCAGGTAGTTTGATTTCAAGCACCTTGCATCTCTAATGTTAATTAAATTCTAGACAATTTTAAGACCCAGCCTTTGTGCCTCTGCCTTGGTGCAGCCATCTCCAGGGACCCCTTTTGCATTAGTACTCAATATCACACAGTTTTGTTTTTAGCTTGTTTCATATATTTGTGTGTCATTTTAACCAGCTAGACTAATTGAAGACAAAAAGAATACAAATAAGTCATTCTTTTTTTTCTTTTTCATTAAATTCATTGGGGTATAAGTCATTCCTTTGTATCCTCCACAGTGCTTAGCTTACAGCCAAATCTGTGACTAATAAATACATGCTTATTAACTGACCCTTTAGAAAAATTTACTATTATGAATATACAATCTATCTATACAATAACAGTAAAGAAGAGACTTGAGGCAATTTTGTATATATCTTACGCCAAAAGCTCAGCAATTGAGGGATTAGAACATTTAATTTGAGCACCAATATTAATAGTGACATTAACTTGTGTACATATATGCATAACCCATGGACACAGATAATAGAATGGTGAAGGCCTGGGACAGGGGGTGGGGGCAGGCTAGAAGAGGACAATGAGTGGGGGAAAAAGGGGACATATGTAATACTTTCAACAATAAAGATTTTTAAAAACTAGTGACATTGATTAAACTCATTAGATAATTGCTCTCCTATACTCTGTCTGAGAAAAATATTTCTGGTATCAATAAAACATATGTATTGTGCCCACTTCATGAAGGATATACAGGGTGTCCCCAAAAATATATACACACACTTTGAATAATTATAAAAGTGGTGTTTATCAAAGTACTAGAGGCCTGGTGCATGCATTTGTGCACCAGTGGCATCCCTCAGACTGGCCTGCACCCTCTCACAATCCGGGACCTCTCGGTGGGATGTTGGAGAGCAAGTTTCAGCCTGATCCCCACAGGCCAGGCTGGGGATGTATTAGTTCGCAAAGCGGCAGGTGGCCCAACAGGAGCCCAAGCCCAGCCCAGGTGCTGCGAAGCTCCCGCCTGCCGCCGCAGTCCCTAGGTAATCTCCTTGAGCTGCGCTCCCGCTGTGGGAGCACACTAACCACCAGGGGGAAGCTCCTGCGTTGAGTGTCTGCCCCCTGGTGGTCAGTGCACATCATAGCAACCGGTCAAACGGTCGACCGGTCGAACAGTTGACCAGTCACTTAGGATTTTATAGATAGAGCTATTTCATTTTCAAAATTGAGCTAGCAGCTGTTAAAGTGTGTATACATTTGGGGGAACATCTTGTATATGTTTAAGCCTTTAATGTCCCACTGTTCTTCTTGATCCAAATGAGATGATGGAGTAATTGAAACAGCCTCCTATGGAGGTTCTCTTGGTACTTCATTGACTGAGAAATTAAAATAAACATTTCTTATACAGAATTTCTCTGAAAAATTAAACAAAAGTTTTATAATGAGGTTGCAGTGCAAGAAATTTTGTGTAAAAATAGAAAAATATGTAAACATGTTCCTTGCTCTTTGGAAGTTATTATTATTTTAAAGATTAAAAAGTTTCTAATATGGATGGAAAAGATAAACATCCCATTTTTAGCAATAGCTACTACTGGGGAGTGGATTGGGATAGGGATGGGCATGTCTAAAAGACCTGCCTCTTTTTACTGCATATGCTTCTGTAGTGTTTAAATTGTGTGTAGTAAAAATGTGTTCATGCATTATTTGTGTAGCCTTTAAAAATAAACCAATCATTTCAAATAAAAGGAAACTTTTTAGCTTTCTGATTGCTATTTTAAAGGGTGACAGTTTTTGATAAAAAGAAGTAGTTAGAAGGTATTGCTAAAAAAAAAAGTGAAGAGAAACTCAGTATGTAAATCTCTCTCTTTCTTCTTCAAACACCCTTTCTTCTTCTCAGCCCCTCCCCTCATATTATCCATACTTTGGGAAAATGGAATCAAGACAGATTTTGCGAAACAAATGGCTGGCTGGTGAAAGAGCTGAGGTTTTCAATTGACCAAAAGTTTAAGTGATTATTGTTCTACTGCTTATTTATTTTTGAGCTTGAAAAAGAGGTGTTTAAATAAATTAAAATTTGCAGTCAGAAAAGGAATCAGAATGTTTTTCAAGTAAAAATTTAAGAAACATTCTAGTTTTGTTTCCTGGCAATAAAAAAGAAGAAAAGGCAGAGAATCTGTACTATCAGAGTAATAAAGATGCCAAATTCCTATCATTTCCATTTTCAAACATATTTACTCATAGTAATTGGTCTTCTTTGCTTGAACTATTTTCATGGACTGGTATAAATTGCCATTTTCTAGCACTTAGTGAATAATTTCCATGTAGTTTTGTAAGAACTCCTCACTTCAAGACCTATTATGTTGCATTAGGGCATAAAGCCAACTTGAGGCTCCAAGTTGATTATTTTCAGATGTTCTTTCCAAAAAAGTGATGTAGCCAGGACCAAGAAAAAAACAAAATAAACAAGACCATCCTTATTGTAGCAAAGCTAGCTGTGCAATTCTAATTTCCCTTGTGCTAAATAAGTTGAACAAGCAACTCTGTTTTATTTGCTTTCTAGAAATGAAAGATATAAGCTGTCATTCCCTTTTCCTCTCATCCCCACTTTGCTTATGACCTGCCCATAAAGGAAATCATGACAAATATAGGCTTTGTTTGTCAGGATCTTAGATGTGACCTTTAATCATGCTTAATAAAAAACATCAGGGCTCCTAGCTCAGGAAACTTACTTTAAATATTATTTTGCATAAATGTAAAAGTACAAGAAATAGCAATCACATAATGGCCATGTAAAACGATACAACTAAATGCAAATATAGGCCATTGTAGCCCACATTGAAACATTCAATATACCTTGAAACCAATCCACATAATGACATCCTGGATTAGGAAAGTTAGGAACCCAGCTAACTTTGCTGAAGGGAGAAAAAGAGCAGGCACACTCATCTCTCCAGACAAGAAGGATGCAATATACTAAGACTTTGTAGCTATTCCCTGACTTGGAAGAACACTGAATTAAAAACAAAACACAAGAACAACAATGAATAGAATCTGTGTCCCCAAAGATGTCCTTTTCTTTTGAATACCCATGTCTCACCTAAGTCCCACTCAAATTCATAATGGAAATCACATACATTATGTCTCTTCTGAAGACATTGCCAATGGTCTTTTGCTCTCTGATTAATTCAAATAAAGCACACATTGTGAACAAACATCTACTAGAATCCCTGACTTTTAAGGACTCCACTACTTTGTCTCTCAGGCGCCAGTAAAACTGGAATAATCAAATGGGTTCCCCCTTTCATTCTTCCTTCTTTCCTCCTTCATTTCCTTCATTCTTTCTGTCCTTCCTTCCTCATCCTTTTCTTTCTTCTTTCTTTTATGCATATAACAAGTAATTATTAAATACTTACTATGCATCAAGTACTGGCTGGGTGACAGTATGTAAATCAGACCAAGCCCCTGTCTTCCAGGAACTCTCAATGTATGGGTGCATCCAGAGTAAATCTATAATTATGATACAATGTGATAAGTACCAAGATAGGTGAAATATGAAATGTTCTATAAGCATGAAAATTATACTTATCCAAAATCAGAGAAAAAGAATAAAGTTGACACCCTCTGGATAAATATGACCTAGTCTATATTTTACTGTATGCTGAAATCCTTTCTGAGTTTATTAAATGAATGTCTCTGTTTAGCTACAGAATGGAAAATGAATTTGGGGAGGGGCAAACTGTAAGAAGAGGGACATGTTAAAAGATTGTTTCAATAGTCCATATAAGAAATAATGGTACTTGATTTAAGGTAATAACAACTGGTATAAAAAGAGACTAATAAATTAAAGACTTTTAAGAAGATAGAATCAACCTTATTCAGCAGTTAATGAAATGTAGGATATGAGGGAGAAGGATGAATCAAAGATGAATCCAGATTGTGAATTGGGCAATGAGATAGGCGGTGTTTGTATTTGCTGAGATAGGGAACACAGAAGAATTGAGAGTGAGAATGGAGATGAATTCAAATATGAATGTATTTTACTTGAGATGGCTGAGAAACATCCAGGCAAATGTTTGGTAAGCAACTGGATATTTAGTCTGGAATCTAGGAGAACTATCTGGGATAACTGATAGAGATTTGAGAGATATCAATGCAGATAGTTTTTCAATAATGAGAGTATATGAGATAATCTAGAAACAATGTGTACAGTAAGAAAAGAAGACCCAGGATACCAACATGGTCCCAAATCACAGACTTGCCAATTTACAAAGATGGAACATCAACCATAATGTATATATTTTTCTGAATGCTTATTAAGTTATTTATCCATTCATTCAATGAGCATTTATCAAGTACCTACTATGGGCTATACATAAACAAATATAAAAAATACACTTGCTGTCATCATTACAGAACTCATGGGTACTGAGAAAGTGAAAACAAAAGCTGTCATGAAGGTGCCCATTTGCCTTCAACAAAAGTACTTGACAAATATCCACAAATAACCATTTTTATTTAATTAATTAATTAATTTATTATTATGTTTTTATACTCACCTAAGGATATGTTCATTGGTTTTTAGAGGGAGGGGGAGAGAGAGAGAGAGAGAAGAGAGAGAGAGAAATATTGATGTAAGAGAGAAACATCAGTCAGTTGCCTCTTGTACAGCCCTGATGGGGAATTGAACCATCAACCTAGGTATGTGCCCTGACTGGGAGTCGAACCCACAACTTTTCAGTGCACAAGATGATGCTCCAACCAACTGAGCTATGTGGCCATGGCAAATAATCCTTTTTAAAAAGAAAATCAAATGTTGTAATCCAATTATTTTATCATAATTAGTAAAGAAAATGAAAAAATAGTTTGTCACATTGCTTTCAGAAATTTCATGATATAATCCTTTGTAAAAGACAAAATTTTAAACAGGTTTTATATCAGAACAAGTGGAAAAAATGAAACCTAGCTCTTCTCTGGCCTTGCATCAAATTGCTTATGGCTCCACTCATTGCATCCTTCAGGTCATCATTGAGAGGGTATTTGAAGTACTCATCCACACTGATTAAGCACTATTCCCCAAGAAGTTTTCTGGAACCATCCTACACAATGATGATGATAATCATAATTTAGTCTTCAATTGAGAATCATATTAATCAAATCTAAAAACCACTTCATGCTGACCTAAACTGTGTTTAGAAAAATTTTGTCTTTTTTTTATTATTAACTACAATGTATACTGTTAGAGCTAAAAGACAAGATTATAACTGGAAAATATTGTCAGCAATATTCAATACATGGTTTAGTATCTTTATATATTTTTTAAATTTATAGTAAACCAGTAAATACACAGTTTACTCTAATTTACCACAAATGAACATAAATATTACATTGACCCTTAATTATAAAACTTTTTCTACTATAACGTAGTATAAGCAGGGCCTTAACTTAATAATAGGTACAGATTGTTGTTGACTTAAACACTTTAGTGTAAGAATTTTGGTATTCTTTCGTTTTGCTCCTTAATCATTTCATAGACAAATTTTATCCTAAAAGGGAGGGGGGACAAATGGAATAAACAATGCTCTACAATAAGTTCTCTATAAAAATCTTATATGGATACTTATAAAAGAAAAAAGAAAGTTTCTGAAGTAAGATGCAACTTCCTATACTTGTGCATACACTCAAGTGTTAAAATTATGACACATTCTCAGTGTTCCCAGTTGTTGCCTCTACTCAGTCTTTTTCAGGCACTCTCATCATGAAATACCCTTGACAATTGGACCATGTTTATATTTTAATCAGAAAATCCATGGTGAGTAAAGGATCATCTAGTGGAGACTCCAAAGCTAAGAAAATGTGGTAGGGCTTTTTGTAATTCACTTTTTGGTGTTTTGGTGGAGAGATGAGGGGGAAAATGATCCTTGGGTAGAGGTAATAGCTCAGGTATTTTAAATGTCACAGTATGAGCTTTACTGAGCTGGCAGAAATGCCACCTGTAATTCTCATAATCACAGAAGAAGCAGTAATTAATTATTTCACAATGCTTGATACAGACACACCCTTAATGTCCTTGTTTTCTCTACTCCATCTCATTTCCTAATAAGGTCTAAGCAGGAAGCTCTGCATGTGGATGTCCATTGATTGGGTTCTGAAGAAAGTTGAAGTCTATTTAAACAAAATTGTGATGCACACAACTTTTGTGTTAGAATTCATAGCCTGTTCTTTCCCTCTTGGAATACGGTCATGAAATAATGACTTGTTACAGAAGACTTCTAGAAAATGTAATGGTGTGAGCCAAAGGAGTAATTCTCAGGTGGTAATAATTCAGTGTATGGTGGCAAACAGCTAGAAAGAATGTATTCTGGGTAGGTATGTCACTGAAATGACATTCCCTGAGTCACTCATATTTCCTATTATAGATATTACCTGGGCACTTTTCAGCCCTTTTTAAAATTTTTTTGAGCTATTATAGCATTTGGTCTCTCCTTTTATCAACCCTTCTGGTTCCACTCAGGAGATGCTTCAGCCACAATTATTCTCTCTCTCTCCCTATGATTTTCCTGAGGATCTAGCTAGCAAGAAAGTCCACATTTGCCCTCTGTAGCTCTCTAGTTCTGTTAGAGACCTCACCACAGGAACCTAGGGAGTCCTTTATATTCATAGCGTAGGTACCACAGAAATAGCTACTATATTGATGAGGTCTTTTTGCTTCCCAAGGTCTTCACCTCGTGCCACAATTACTGTGAGGTAAACAGCATTATCATAGTTGTTCCAATGAAAGAAATTCAAGTTGAAAAACCAATGGGTCATTGATGGAACACAGAAAAGACTTGGGAGTCTCTTAATTCTCTCTAGTATGAAGCCCATGTTAAATAGTTTCTCAGCTTCAGTAACGTTTCTCAGCTTTAATCAAGAGGGTGTTGAGTGTTCTATTTTAATACTTACATGGATATGTCCATAATTTAAGTTCTCATTGATTTTACTTTCCATTACAGTTCCAAAAACTGAAACACTGGTAGGGCAAAAATGTTTGTTTCTGATAACATTTAAAATTGCCCTAATTTCATAATTGCCAAAATTTTTATTGCAGATGAAGAGTAGACAATTAACTATATTTTCTTTTCCCCACTGTAATACTAATTTCAATTACCAGCCTAAATTAAAATTCTAAATATCTTGGAGAAAGTATCTAATTCAATGCAGTTTTATAATAATTTATTTGGCTTTTATCTCAATTTGCAGAACTTTCAAATTACTGTGGTTTTCATAAATTGCTTATGTTATTGTGATTCCGCCTTTCATTTCATTTACTTCTTCAAATATTGTCATTTTTAGACTGTTTATTAGCAAATAACTAACACAAAGAAAGAAGGCCACTTCTGATTGAAAAGCTTGTTTTAAATATTACAGTGTCATTGATTCAGAATCTGTTCATTTATAGAGTCCTTTCAAAGCCAAATCATTTCAGTAACCAGAATAAAAAAATTTATCTCAATTAGAGAAATAATACTCAGAACCAAAAGTATAAGCGTTGGGGAGCAAAGATGGCTGTACTCTCACAGGAGGCTGAATGCCCTCCCAGCCACGGACTGGATTTACAGTTAAAATACAGCATAGTCAGCTTGGAAAAACAAGACTAATTGGACATATTTTGACTAAGGAGCAATGAAGAAACACATAGATACTGGTAAGAGAGGGCGAGTCACGGAAACAGGGAGCCCCCCAGAGCCAGTGCTCAGCTGGGAGACCAGTAGGATATTGGTTGCAAAGCTCCCTCCCCTTGGGAGTGTGGACTGGCGTCCAAACGCAAGGATTTCAAAACCTGAGCAGTGGAGACTGAAAGGAGAAACCGCGCCGTGTCAGGCAGAGGGATCCAAGGGAACAGTTTGCCTGGGAGGTGAAGTCCCTTACCTTCCCAGTGAAAGAATGCACCTAATGGCAGAAGCCCAGGCAGCAGATATTCACTCAGGGCGCTGACTGCTAGAAAGGCTGTACTGCAGAGTGTGGCTCCAGAATAGAAAGGGACCCTCTGCTTCCCTGCATTGTACAGAGCCCCAGGAAGTATCTACTGTGTGGCTTGGGGGGGAAAGAAAGAGAACCCTCCTGTCTCCAGAGAGAGACTGGGGTTGCCAGCAGAGCAAAGCAGGGATTTATGACCTGCACTGAAGTGAGCTGGCTTCCAGAGCAGAGCTGGGAACCTCTGCCCCAGCTTTACTGAGATCAGCTGTGCAGATCTGTGTGGGGCTGACTTTGTAATTCCCCCTGCTTGGACTTGGAGACACAAGGACTCTGGGTCCTCACAAAGCAGGTTTTCTGCTGGTTCCTTTCTCTATATGTTTTTTAATCTTTGGACAGCTTGTATTGGGGAGACAAACCAGCTAAAGCTGGGCTTTGTGTCTGCAACGTGGAGAGGCAGAACCTAGAATCTTTTTTGAGTTAAACCAGCCAGACCTGGGAAAGGAGAGGTGGAGCATATGTAACTCTCCTGCAGGCTAGGAGCACCGCCTCCAACAGGAAAGGGGTTGGACCAGCTCTTTGAAGCCCCAGATAGCGCGCGCGCGCGCGCGCGCACACACACACACACACACACACACACACAGTTCAGTGGGGGGAGGGAGAACAGCTCATTCCAAGAGTAAGACTCTCAGGAATGATTGTTTGGGACCAGGAAGCAGACGACAGGCTCCTGGGAATATCTTTTAAACAATCCCACTAAGTCCAGGCCAGCTGAAATGGCTCACACAGAAAAAACAGTAGGTTGTATCCAATATGAACCTGCATCAGGACATTTTAGGGTTAACTAGATTGGTGGATATGGTAGAGACTGAGAAGTTGGCTTTGAAGCAGAGTTTAATTGACCCTCAATGAGTGCCTGACAGCAAAATCTCTAAACTGCACTATCCTGCATCTGCACTAAAGACTCTCTTTGAAGGTACTGGAGAAAATCCAGGCAACCATGTGGAGCAGGTGGAAAAGCTAACCAGTGGAGGCTGTAGGCAGAGAACCTCAGATGGGCCAGCTACAAAAGGACACCCAGAGCCAAACTTGGACAGCTCCTGACATTGGCTTACACAAAAGTTTCTCTAAGGAGGCCTGAAATCATCATACAAAACAGTGAGGCCCAGGGGAACTTCACTTGGCTGGCTTTGGTTGTTGTGGTTTTATTGTTGTTTCTTCATTTCTTAATTATTTTTTCTTTTTTTTTTTTTGTTTTGTTTTGCTTTGCTTGCTTTAATTATTGTTGTGTTTTTTGTCCTATTTTCAATATTTTCTTGTTCTCTGTATTGTTGCTCTGATATTATTATTATTATTCAAATTATTAAGTTTATTGCTTTTCACTCTTGTTTCCTCTATATCTCTTATTAGCCTCCTTCCTTAATCTATCTTTTTTCTTTTTCATCCTTTCTTTTGCTTTACTTTTCTCTCTCTTCTTGATACAATTGGATTTTTTTTCTCTGACTTCTTTTCCTTTTCTTTAAACCATTTTTGTATTCCTACACTTTTATTTTTTGCTCTTCCCTCTTTCTTTGTATTTATTTATTTATTTATTTTAATTAAATCTTTATTGTTCAGATTATTACAGTTGTTCCTCTTTTTTCCCCCCATA
>NW_005357451.1:664149-691563 GCF_000412655.1 Myotis brandtii | reverse complement strand
TGACTGAAGCTCCCAACCGCTCCTTTTTTTCTTTTTTTTTTATTCTGGGCCAGCTTTAGCTCTGAGGCCTCACTGCTGTAAACATTGATACAATGTTGCAGTCCGGCTGGCTGAAGCCCGGCTGACTGAAAGCCGGTTTCTGGGGTTTTGTTTAGCTTCTATATTTGCAACATAGTTGCTTAGAGTTGCAGCTGAGAGGCCGGCAACTCAGGCGGGGAAAGTTGGAGTCTGCAGTCACTGGAGCAAGCAAGCCTCCCTGTTCGCTTCAGTGCATGGCTGCAGGCCGCCATCTTTGCTGGCAGTTAATTTGCATAAGGATATGCTGATTAGCCAATGGGAAGGGTAGCGGTCGTATGCTAATTACCATGTTTCTCTTTTATTAGTGTAGATTATTATTATTACTATTAGCAAAAATATTTTTTTTCTCTTTTTTTTACCTTTATATTTGTGTTCTCTTTCCTAATTCTCCTTTCTCTTTGGTTCTTTCATTGTGCTTTTCAGGATATGTTGATTATTCCAGTTTGTTTCCTGTTGGTTAGGTTTTGTTTTGTTTTAACCTGTCAGCACCTATACAACAGCTCATATGATGTGGTGGTGGCTGAGCCTCACAGTTAGCCAGCCTGAAAGGAGAGTCCTCCCATGAACAAGACAACAACAATCTAGACCCAATCACAACAGAAAAGTTCAAATAACCCACAAAAAGGACATGCCTAGAACACAGAGCTCAGAAATACAAGGTAAATATACCTTTAGGTCCCATTAGACATTCATAACAAAAGCCCACCCCACAAGACTGGGAGTCATAGCAAATATATATAATACATAGATACAAGCACAGAAAGACAACTAAAATGGGGAGACAAAAAATAACCCCAAAATTAAAGAAAAGTAGGAATTGCCAGAAAAAGACCTAGAAGAGATGGAGACAAGCAAGTTATCAGACAGATTTCAAAGTAATGGTTACAAAGATGCTCAAGGAACTTAATAAGAATTACAAGAAATGTAATGGGAACTTCCAGGAACTTAATGGAATTAAAAGGAACTTAGTGAAAGCTACATGAGCACAAAAAAATATATAGATATTATGAATAAGAACCAAGCAAGAAAGAAGAACACTATATTTGACATTAAGAATAGGCTAGAAGGAAATAAAAGCAGGCTTGATGAAGCAGAGGATTGAATAAGTAATTAGAAGATAAGAAAGAAAAAAAACTACTCAATCAGGTAACAACTGATACCACAGACTTACAAAGGACTGTAAGAAACTACTATGATCAACTATATGCCAACAAGCTGGACAAACTGGACAAAATGGACAAATTCCTAGAAAAATACAATCTTCCAAAACTGAATCAGGAAGAATCAGAAGGAAGAAACCAAGATGGCAGCATAGGTAAACACCAGAAATTGCTGCCTCCCACAACAAATTCAAAAATACAACTAAAAGACAAAACGGACATCATCCAGAACCACAGAAAGGCTGGCTGAGTGGAAATTCTACAACTAGAAGGAAAGAGAAAAGCACACTGAGACTCAGAGGAGCTGCGGAGGTGGAGTGCAGAGGTATGGAGTCGTCCGCGGCAAGGTCTGGCGACTGAGGACTCAGCTGTCTTTTTGAATCAGGAGGGAGTCACAAACCCCCGACTGCTCTGAACCCCAGTTCCGGGAATTCTCTGGGGACCCGGACTCGTGCGGGGAGAGACTGGATGGTCTGGCAGTGGGCAGAACTCGGAACTCGAGGGCGGCTTTCTCTCGGAGGTGCTTGCAGCAATTACCGGGACACTGAGATATTCCTAGGAAAGTACAACATTCCAAAACTCAATCAGGAAGAATCTAAAAATCTCAATAGGCCAATAACTATGGAAGAAATTGAAGCAGTCATCAAAAAGCTCCCAGCAAACAAAAGCCCAGGACCAGATGGCTTCTCAGGGGAGTTTTACCAAACTTTCAAGGAAGAACTAAAACCTATCCTCCTCAGACTACTACAAAAAATTCAGGAGGAAGGAACACTTCCAAGCTCATTCTATGAAGCCAGCATCACCCTAATACCAAAACCAGGTAAAGACAACACAATGAAAGAGAATTACAGGCCAATATCCCTCATGAACATAGATGCCAAAATCCTCAACAAAATCTTAGCAAATCGGATCCAGCAGTACATCAGAAAGATCATACACCATGACCAAGTAGGATTTATCCCAGGGATGCAAGGATGGTACAACATCCGTAAATCAATAAACGTAATACATCACATAAACAAATTGAAAGAAAAAAACCACATGGTCATATCAATTGATGCAGAAAAAGCATTCGACAAAATCCAACACCCATTTTTGATAAAAACTCTCAGCAAGGTGGGAGTAGAAGGATCATACCTCAACATAATAAAAGCCATATATGACAGGCCCACAGCCAACATCATACTCAATGGACAAAAACTAACACCATTTCCCCTAAGAACAGGAACAAGACAGGGATGCCCACTCTCGCCACTCCTCTTTAACATAGTCCTGGAAGTATTAGCCATTGCAATTAGACAAGAAGAAGAAATAAAAGGCATCCAAATTGGAAAAGAGGAAGTAAAACTGTCCTTATTTGCAGACGACATGATATTATACATACAAAACCCTAGAGACTCCATCAAAAAACTACTAGACTTAATACATGAATTTGGCAATGTAGCAGGATACAAAATTAACCCCAAGAAATCTGAGGCATTTCTATACACCAATAGTGAACTTTCAGAAAGAGAGATTATAAAAACAATCCCATTTACCATCGCACCAAAAAAATTAAGCTACCTAGGAATAAACTTAACTAAAGAGGTAAAAGACCTCTACTCAGAAAACTACAGGACGTTGAAAAAAGAGATAGAGGAAGACATAAAGAGATGGAAGAACATACCATGTTCTTGGATTGGTAGAATCAACATCATTAAAATGTCCATACTACCCAAAGCAATCTATAAATTCAACGCACTTCCCATTAAAATACCAATGGCCTACTTCAAAGATCTAGAACGAACTCTCCAAAAATTCATCTGGAATAAAAAAAGACCCCGAATAGCTGCAGCGATCCTGAGAAAGAACAAAGTAGGTGGGATCTCAATGCCAGATATCAAGCTGTATTACAAAGCCACTGTTCTCAAAACTGCCTGGTACTGGCACAAGAACAGACATATAGATCAGTGGAATAGAATAGAGAGTCCAGAAATTAGCCCGAACCAATATGCTCAATTAATATTTGACAAAGGAGGCAAGAACATACAATGGAGCCAAGATAGTCTCTTCAATAAGTGGTGTTGGGAAAATTGGACAGATATATGCAAGAAAATGAAACTAGACCACCAACTTACACCATACACAAGAATAAACTCAAAATGGATAAAGGACTTAAATGTACGACAGGAAACCATAAAAATTCTAGAAGAATCCAAAGGCAACAAAATCTCAGACATATGCCGAAGCAATTTCTTCACTGATACAGCTCCTAGGGCAGTTGAAACTAAAGAGAAAATGAACAAATGGGACTACATCAAAATAAAAAGCTTCTGCACAGCAAAAGAAACCATCAACAAAACAACAAGAAAACCCACTGCGTGGGAAAACATATTTGCCAATGTCATATCTGATAAGGGCCTAATCTCCAAAATTTATAGGGAACTCATACAACTTAACAAAAAGAAGATAAACAATCCAATCAAAAAATGGGCAAAGGATCTAAATAGACACCTTTCAAAAGAGGACATTCAGAAAGCCAAGAGACATATGAAAACATGCTCAAAGTCACTAATCATCCGAGAGATGCAAATCAAAACAACAATGAGGTACCATCTCACACCTGTCAGAATGGCTATCATCAACAAATCAACAAACGACAAGTGCTGGAGAGGATGTGGAGAAAAAGGAACACTCGTGCACTGCTGGTGGGAATGCAGACTGGTGCAGCCACTATGGAAGACAGTATGGAGTTTCCTCAAAAAACAAAACATGGAACTCCCATTTGACCCTGTGATCCCACTTCTAGGAATATATCCCAAGAAACCAGAAACACCAATCAGAAAGGATCTATGCACCCCTATGTTCATAGCAGCACAATTCACCATAGCTAAGATTTGGAAACAGCCTAAGTGCCCATCAGTAGATGAATGGATTAGAAAACTGTGGTACATCTACACGATGGAATACTATGCTGCTGTAAAAAAGAAGGAACTCTTACCATTTGCAACGGCATGGATGGAACTGGAGAGCATTATGCTAAGTGAAATAAGCCAGTCAATGAAGGAAAAATACCACATGATCTCACTCATTCATGGATAATAAAGACCATTACAAACTTTTGAACAATAATAGATACAGAGGCAGAGCTGCCTCAAACTGATTGTCAAACTGCAGCGGGAAGGCCAGAGAGGGTTGGGGGGCAGAAGGGAGGGGAGTAAGAGATCAACCGAAGGACTTGTATGCATGCATATAAGCATAACTAATGGACATAAGACACTGGGGAGTAGGGGAGGGCAGGGGATTGTCAGGGGCGGGGGGAAAAAGAGGACAAATATGTAATACCCTTTGTAATACTTTTAGCAAAAAAAACAAATAAAAAATTTAAAAAAAAGATTTAATTAAAAAATAAGAATCAGAAAACCCGAATAGGTCAATAACAATTGGAGAAATTTAAGCAGTAGTAAAAAAAATTCCCAGTAAACAAAAGCCTTGGTTTCTATGTCTTCTCCAGGGAGTTTCACCAAATATTCAAAGAACTAACACCCATACTCCTCAAACTATTCCATAAAATCCAAGAGCAAGGAACATTTCCAAGCTCTTTTCACAAGGCCAGTGTTATCCTAATTCCAAACACAGATAAAGACTCTACAAAAAGAGAAAATTATAGGCCAATTTCCCTGAGTAACGTAGCTACTAACTTCCTCAACAAAATATTAGCAAATTGGATCCAGCAATATATTAAAAAGATCATACACCATGACCAAGTGGGATTTATTCCAAGGATGCAGGGTTGGTGCAATATTCACAAATCAATAACTGTGATACATCACATAAACAAAATTGAAAGACAAAAACCACATAATCATATCAATAGACACAAAAAAAGCATTCAGCAAGTTCCAATACAATTTTTGATAAAATCTCTCAGCAAAGTGGGAAGAGAGGGATCACACCTCAACATAATAAAGGCCATATATGACAAACCTACAACCAATGTAATTCTGAAGGGGCAAAAACTATAAGCATTCCCCCTAAGAACAGGAACAATACAGGGATGTCAATTTTCACCACTCTTATTTGACATAGTACTGGAAGTCTTAGCCATAGCAATCAGACAAGAAGAAAAAAATAAAATGCACCCAAATTTGAAAGGTGGAAGTAAAATTGTCATTATTTGCAGATGACATAATGGTATACATAGAAAACTCTAAAGACTCCACCAAAATACTACTAGATTTAATAAATGAATTTGGCAGTGTAACAGGACACAAAATTAGCTCCCAAAAATTGTTGGCATTTTTATACACCAATAATGATCTCTCAGAAAGAGAGAAAAAAAGAAAACAATGATTTTAACATTGCAACAAAAAATTAAGATACTTAGGTGTAAACTTTATCAAGGAGGTAAAAGACCTGTACTCAGAAAACTCCAGGACATTGAAAAAATAGAGGAATATATAAACAAGTGGAAAAATGTACCATGTTCATGTATTGGTAGAATTAACATCTTTAAAATGTCCATTCTACCTGAAGAAATCTATAGATTCAATGCAATCCCTATGAAAATACCAATGGTATATTTCACAGATCTAGAACAAATGGTCCAAAAATTTATATGGAATCAAAAAAGACCATGAATAGCTACAGCAGAACATAGTTGGAAAGATCACAATATTGTATATCAACTTATACTATAAAACCACTGTAATCAAAACAGCCTGGTACTGGCACAAGAACAGGCATAGAGGTCAAAGGATCAGAACAGTGAACCTGTAAGTCAACTGAAGCAATTCTGCTCAATTAATATTTGACAAGAGAGGTAAGAGTATACAATAGAGTAAAGATAGTCTCTTAAGTAAATGGCAGTGTAATAATTGGGCACGTACATGCAAAAGAATGACACTAGACCACCAACTTACCCCATACCCCAACAAGAATAAATTCAAAATGGATAAAAGAGTTCAATGTAAGTCATGAAACTATAAACATCCTATAATAATATGTAGGCAGCAAAATATCAGAATTTAGCAGAATTTTCACAGATATATTTCCTAAGGCAAAGAAAAGTAAGGAAAAAATTAAAAAATACGACTGCATCAAACTAAAAAATTTCTGCAAAGCAAAAGAAACCAACATCAAATTGAAAAGGGAACCCACTGCATGGGAGAACATTTTTGCCAATTATACATCTGATAAGGGATTAATCTCTAAAATATATAAGGTACTCATACAACTCAACAAAAGTAAAATAAACAGCGCAATTAAAAATGGGCAGAGGACCTAAATAGACACTTCTCCAAATAAGACATGCAGATGGCCAAGAGACATATGAAAAATGCTCAATGTCACTAAATATCAGAGAGATGCAAATTAAATTGACAATAAGGTACCACCCCACACCTGCCGGAATGGTTATCATCAATAAATCAACCAATGACAAATGCTGGCAAAGATGTGGAGAAAAATAAACCCTCATATACATTGCTGGTGTGAACACAGATTGGTGAAGCCACTACAGAAAACAGTGTGGGAACTGCCACTTGATGCCGTGATCCCACATGTAGAAATATATCCTAAGAAGGCAGAAACACAAATCAGAAAGAATATATGCACCCCTATGTTCATAGCAAAATTTACAATAGCTAAGATCTGAAAACATCCCAAGTGCCTATCAGTAGATGAATAGATTTTTAAAAAGCTGTGGTATAAGCCAGTCAGAGAATGACAAGTATCACATGATCTCACTTATATGGGGAACCTAATGGACAAAATAAATGGATGAACAAAATAGATCCACAAACATAGAAGCATAGAACAGACTGTGTAATTTCAGTGGGAAGGCAGGGGAAGGTGGGAAGGTAGGAAGAGATCAATCAGAGAACTTATATGCATAACCCATAGACACAGATAATGGGAGGTAAAGGCCTGGGTCAAGGGGTGGAGGTGGGTTACAAGAGGTCAATGCGGGTGGGAATGGGATATATGTAATACTTTCAACAATAAAGATTTTTAAAAAATCTGTGACACATTTACATGATGGAATACTATGCAGCTGTAAAAAAGGATCTCTTACCATTTGAGACAGCATGGAGGGACCTAAAGAGTTTCATGCTAAACAAATTAAGCTAATCAGAGAAAGAAAATATCACATGATCTAACTTATTTGTGGAATCTAATGAGCAAAATAAACTGAAAAATAGGATAGAGCAGATGGTGTGGAGGCATGGAACAGACTGAGAAATATCAGAGGAAAGGTGGGAGGTGGTAAGAGATTGACCAAAGTTTTTGTTTGCATATATGCAAAGCCCATAGAGAAACAATTCTCTGGGGAAGGCCTGAGGAGGGGGCTGGAGCAGTTGTAGAGTGTCAATAGGAGAAAAAAGGGTAAATTTGTAGTACTTTCAACAATAAAGTCTAAAAAAGAAAAATAAATAAATAGCATTGAGCATCATGGTGACAAAAAGTATGTCTTAATTTGTAAATTGCTTATTGAATGTAACAAGCATATAGAGATCCAACTTTTTTACACTTTATTGTTCCTATTGTTCCAATAATGTAAATAGAGCTAGATAACATTGTAATCATAACAATGTTATAAATGTCCAAGTTATGAATGATTATACGAGTAACTTTTTAATGACTTCGCTTCTTTTGGAGAGAATGTTTTCATTATTCAATAGCAACAAACTTCTAGAGGTTGCTTTTTAAGTGATTCCTCTTTAAGAATATAGGACTTGGGACAAATTCCATCACATAAAGCAATTCTGTGTAGGCCAAAATAGTATGTTACCATAGCAGTGAATATGGTTATTAATGTAAAACATATGGCTTGGAAAAAAACTGCATTTCACAGTAAATTAGAGCTCCATCAAGGATTTGAGAGGTCTAATTATTTCTCAGTAGCCTGTCTTCACTCTAATCAC
Organism: Myotis brandtii; assembly: GCF_000412655.1. Lineage (NCBI taxonomy): Eukaryota > Metazoa > Chordata > Mammalia > Chiroptera > Vespertilionidae > Myotis > Myotis brandtii. Next base: position 683,420 of record NW_005357451.1, on the reverse strand, counting down.
AACAATAATAGGATGAAGCTGAGCTCATGTTGTATAAAAATAAATTTCTTTAAAAAACCTATTTTTGGAGAGTCAAGATGGCGGCCAGCAGGGCAGCAGTGAGGGGGAGAGTGTGAGTGAGGGAGGGAGTGAAAGGGGAGTTTGCGGATGTGTATGGTTTGTATGTGTGAGTGAGGGACAGTTGGATCCTGCAGGAGTCTCGGGGGCTGGCAAACCAGGCTATTATAGATGGAAAGCCCCTGCTAATGCTGGAAGCACTCCCAGGGCTGCTGGCTCTGGCACAGAAGCCATGAGATCTTGAAAGGGAGAGCTGCTGTGACTGGGATCCTAGCCTCACCACCACCCAGACTGGCCTCAGACACCATATTGGAACGTACAGCCACTCAGGCCAAAAAAATTACTACCTCATCTGCAGACCCACAGACACCAGGACTGTAGCCTCCTTGAGTCTCAGAGTGCAATCCTCTCCCACCAAACTGCAGCATCAGCCACACACACCATGAGTCCTGGCACCTAGACCCACCAGTGACATTCAGGGTGTATGACTTTACCACCCAACTGCCACTTAGGTCATGGGCCCCATGCATCCCAGTGCATGGGCCCCCTGGTGAATCTCAGAGTGCACGATCCTCCTGCCAAGCCTGCCGCTTCAGCCACAGGCCCTGCAGGACTCCAGGTCTTTATCCTTCTCTGAGAGCAAAAATGGGGAGACAAAGTAACAACCCCCAAAAGAAAGAAAAGGAGGCATTGCCAGAAAATGTACTAAATGAAATAGAGGCATGTAATACATCAGAAAAGGAATTCAGAGTAAGGGTCATACAGTTCATAAACTGGCTGGATAAAAAAATCAACAACTTATGTAGAAAATCAAGAATTATATAGCTACAATAAAAAACACAATGGAAGCTTGAACACTAGACTAGAAGTGGACACTGAATTAGTGAGTTAGAAGACAAGGCAAAGAAACACACCCAATCTGAACAGCAATTGGAGAAAAATATTAGAAAGCAGGAGGAGAGGCAGAGGAGCTTTGGGACAACATGAAATGAAGTAACATACATATAATAGGGGTACCAGAACTACAAAAAGAGGAGCAAGGATTAGAAAACCTATTTTAAGAAATAATGAAAGAAAATTTCCCTGACTTGGGGAAGAAAAAGTCACACAAGCACAGAGAGTCCCAAACAAGATGAACCTTAAAAGGCCCACACCAAATACATCATAATTACAATGGCAAACATTAACAACAAAGAGAGGATCTTAAAAGCTGAGAGAGAGAGAGAGAGAGAGAGAGAGAGACCTACAAGGGATCTCCCATTAGATTATCAAATGATTTCTCAACAGAAACACATAGGCCATAAGGAAATGGAATGAAGTATACAAAATGATGCAAAGCAAGGAACTGAATCGAAGAATACTCTATATAGGAAGGCTATCATTCAAAATTAAAGGGGAAATCAGGAACTTCACAGACAAAAAAAGCCTCAAGGAGTTTATCACTACCAAGCCAACAATGGAAGAAATGCTAATGGGACTGTTGTACAAAGAATAAATAGATTAGGAAGAAGGAACACAGGCATAAATAATAAAAATAGCAAGAAACAACTATCTATCAATAATAACCTTAAATATAAATGGACTAAATGCTCCAATCAAAAGACAATGAATGACTGAATGGATAAAAGAACATGACCCATATATATGCTGTCTACAAGAGACCCACCTCAGAACAAGGGACTCACACTGACTGAAAGTGAAGGGGTGGGAAAATATTTTTCAGGCAAATGGAAATGAAAAATATTAGGGTAGCAATACATATATCTGACCAAATAGACATCAAAGTGAAGGCCATAACAAGAGATAAGGAAGGCCACTTCATAATATTAAAGGGATCAATGCAACAAGAGGATATAACCCTGGTAAACATATATGCACCCAATGCAGGAGCACCCAAATACATACAAAAATTGTGGAAGATATCAAGGGAGAGGTTGACAATAATACAATCATAGTAGGGGACCACTGACATCACTGGATAAATCCTCTAGATAAGAAATCAACAAAGAAACAGCAATCCTAAATGATTCACAGATCATATGGACTTAATTGACATCTTCAGAACATTTCACCCCAAAACTACGGGATATACATTCTTCTCACGTGCACACGGGAAATTTTCAAAGATAGACCACATATTGGGACACAGGCAAAGTTTTTTCATTATCAAGCATCATCTCAGACCACAATGACATAATACTAGAAATCAACTACAATAAAACAAACAAAAAAACCTCAAACACTTGGGGACAAAATAGCATGCTAATAAACAATGACTGGGCTACCAAAGAGATCGAAGAAGAAATTAAAAACATCCTGGAAATAAATGACAATGAAAGCACAACAATCCAAAGTCTATGAGACACAGTGAAAGCAGTCCTGAGAGGTAAGTTCATAGCTCTACAGGCCTACCTCAAAATAACAAAAAAAGGTAACAAATTATATAACTCTACAACTTAAAGAATTAGAAATAGAGCAACAAGGAAGGACCACAGTGAGGAGAAGGAAGGACATAATAAAGAGCAAAGGAGAAATAAATGACATAGAGACAAAAAAAAAATAGCAAAAAAACAAACAATACAAAACATCAATAAAACCAAGAGGTGGTTCTTTAAAAGGATAAACAAGGTTGATGAACCTCTAGCCAGGCTTATAAAGAAGCAAACAGAGGGGGCCCAATTAAACAAAATCAGAAATGAAAGAGGAGCTCCCCCCTATCAGGCACAGAGGAGGGCTGATCAGGGGGTTGGGGTGCCTTCCCCTGTCACGAACAGAGTAGGGCGGATAGGGAGGTTGTGGCCCCGCCCCCTGTCACACACAGAGCCGCAGGGCAATCAGGGGATTGGGGAGCTCCCCCCTATCAGGCACAGAGGAGGGCTGATCAGGGGGTTGGGGTGCCTTCCCCTGTCACGAACAGAGTAGGGCGGATAGGGAGGTTGTGGCCCCGCCCCCTGTCACACACAGAGCCGCAGGGCAATCAGGGGATTGGGGAGCTCCCCCCTATCAGGCACAGAGGAGGGCTGATCAGGGGGTTGGGGTGCCTTCCCCTGTCACGAACAGAGTAGGGCGGATAGGGAGGTTGTGGCCCCGCCCCCTGTCACACACAGAGCCGCAGGGCAATCAGGGGATTGGGGAGCTCCCCCCTATCAGGCACAGAGGAGGGCTGATCAGGGGGTTGGGGTGCCTTCCCCTGTCACGAACAGAGTAGGGCGGATAGGGAGGTTGTGGCCCCGCCCCCTGTCACACACAGAGCCGCAGGGCAATCAGGGGATTGGGGAGCTCCCCCCTATCAGGCACAGAGGAGGGCTGATCAGGGGGTTGGGGTGCCTTCCCCTGTCACGAACAGAGTAGGGCGGATAGGGAGGTTGTGGCCCCGCCCCCTGTCACACACAGAGCCGCAGGGCAATCAGGGGATTGGGGAGCTCCCCCCTATCAGGCACAGAGGAGGGCTGATCAGGGGGTTGGGGTGCCTTCCCCTGTCACGAACAGAGTAGGGCGGATAGGGAGGTTGTGGCCCCGCCCCCTGTCACACACAGAGCCGCAGGGCAATCAGGGGATTGGGGAGCTCCCCCCTATCAGGCACAGAGGAGGGCTGATCAGGGGGTTGGGGTGCCTTCCCCTGTCACGAACAGAGTAGGGCGGATAGGGAGGTTGTGGCCCCGCCCCCTGTCACACACAGAGCCGCAGGGCAATCAGGGGATTGGGGAGCTCCCCCCTATCAGGCACAGAGGAGGGCTGATCAGGGGGTTGGGGTGCCTTCCCCTGTCACGAACAGAGTAGGGCGGATAGGGAGGTTGTGGCCCCGCCCCCTGTCACACACAGAGCCGCAGGGCAATCAGGGGATTGGGGAGCTCCCCCCTATCAGGCACAGAGGAGGGCTGATCAGGGGGTTGGGGTGCCTTCCCCTGTCACGAACAGAGTAGGGCGGATAGGGAGGTTGTGGCCCCGCCCCCTGTCACACACAGAGCCGCAGGGCAATCAGGGGATTGGGGAGCTCCCCCCTATCAGGCACAGAGGAGGGCTGATCAGGGGGTTGGGGTGCCTTCCCCTGTCACGAACAGAGTAGGGCGGATAGGGAGGTTGTGGCCCCGCCCCCTGTCACACACAGAGCCGCAGGGCAATCAGGGGATTGGGGAGCTCCCCCCTATCAGGCACAGAGGAGGGCTGATCAGGGGGTTGGGGTGCCTTCCCCTGTCACGAACAGAGTAGGGCGGATAGGGAGGTTGTGGCCCCGCCCCCTGTCACACACAGAGCCGCAGGGCAATCAGGGGATTGGGGAGCTCCCCCCTATCAGGCACAGAGGAGGGCTGATCAGGGGGTTGGGGTGCCTTCCCCTGTCACGAACAGAGTAGGGCGGATAGGGAGGTTGTGGCCCCGCCCCCTGTCACTCACAGAGCCACAGGGCGATCAGGGGGTTTGGGCGCTGCCCCCTGTCACACACAGAGCCGCAGGGCAATCAGGGGATTGGGGAGCTCCCCCCTATCAGGCACAGAGGAGGGCTGATCAGGGGGTTGGGGTGCCTTCCCCTGTCACGAACAGAGTAGGGCGGATAGGGAGGTTGTGGCCCCGCCCCCTGTCACACACAGAGCCGCAGGGCGATCAGGGGGTTTGGGCGCTGCCCCCTGTCATGCTGATCCCGGTGCCGGGAGCCTCGCTGCTCCGCTGATCCCGGTGCTGGGAGGCCTATTACCCTTTTACTATATAGGATAGAGGCCTGGTGCATGGGTAGGGGCTGGCTGGTTTGCCCTGAAGGGTGTCCTGGATCAGGGTGGGGGTCCCCACTGGGGTGCCTGGCCAGTCTGGGTGAGGGGCTGAGGGCTGTTTTCCGGCTGGCGAGTGACTAAAGCTTCCAACCGCTCCTTGTTTTCTTCTCTTTTTTTTTTTTTTTTCTGGGCCAGTTTTAGCTTTGAGGCCTTGCTGCTGAAAACATAGATACAATGTTGCGGTCCGAGCCCGGCTGAATGGAAGCCCTTTTCTGGGGTTTTGTTTAGCTTCTTATTTGCAACATAGTATATAGTTGCTTAGAGTTGCAACTGAGAGGCTGGCAAGTGAGGCGGTGAATGTTGGAATCTGCTGCAAGCAAGCCTCCCTGCTCGCTTCAGTGCCTGGCTGCCGGCCGCCATCTTGGCTGACAGTTAATTTGCATATACTCACTGATTAGCCAATGAAAAGGGTAGCGGTCGTACGCTAATTACCATGTTTCTCTTTTATTAGTGTAGATAATGAACTCAGAGAAAGAGAAACTTAAAAAAAACATTTTCCATTGCAACCAAAAAATTAAGATACCTAGGAATAAACTTACCTAAGGAGGTAAAAGACCTGTACTCAGAAAAACCACAGGACATTGAAAAAAAAGATAGAGGAAGACATAAACAAATGCAAGAACATACCATGATCATGGATTGGTAGACCCAACATCATTAAAATGTCCATACTAATGAAAGCAATCTATAGGTTCAGTGCAATCCCCGTTAAAATACCAATGGCATATTCCATAGACCTAGAACAAACTCTCCAAAAATTCATATGGAATAAAAATTTAAAAAAAGACCCCAAATAGCCACAGCAATCCTGAGAAAGAAGAACAAAGTTGGAGGGGTAACAATACCAGATATCAAGCTATGCTAGAGTGCCACTGTTCCCAAAACAGCCTGGTACTGGCACAGGGATAGATATATAGACCAATGGAACAGAACAGAGAACCCAGAAATTGACGCAAGCCATTATGGTCAATTAATACTTGACAAAGGAGGCAAGAGCATAAAATGGAGTCAAGACAGTCTTTTCAATAAATGGTGTTGGGAAAATTGGACAAAAAATTGGACAAATACATGCAAAAAAAAAAAAAGAAAGAAAGAAAAGAAAAGAAAGAAAGAAACTAGACCACCAACTTACACCATACACAAAAATAAACTCAAAATGGATAAAGCACTTAAACATAAGACAGGAAACCATAAAAATATCAGACATATGTCGTAACAATATCTTTACCAATATAGCTCTTAGGACAAAGGAAACTAAGGAGAAAATAAGCAAATGGGGCTACATCAAAATAAAAAGCTTGCACAAAAAAAGAAACCATTAAGAAAACAACAAGAAAGCCCACTGCTTGGGAGAACATATTGGTCAATGTTATCTCTGATAAGGGCATAATCTCCAAAAATTTTATTTATTTATTTTACCAGCACTTGTCATTTGTTGATTTGTTGATGATGGCCATTCTGACAGGAGTTAGATGGTATGGCATTGTTGTTTGATTTTCATCTCTTCAATAATTAGTGACTTTCAGCATGTTTAGATGTCTCTTGGCCTTCCTTATGTCCTCTTTCAAAAATGATCTATTTAGATCCATTGCCCCTTTTTTGATTGGGTTTTTTTATCTTTATTTTGTTAAGTTGTATGAGTTCCCTGTAAATGTTGGAGATTAAACCCTTATTGGTGATAACATTGGCAAATATGTTCTCCCATGCAGTGGGCTTTCTTGTTGTTTTGTTGCTGGTTTCTTTTGGTGTACAAAAGCTTTTTATTTTGATGTAGTTCCATTTGTTTATTTTTTCTTTAGTTCTCATTGCCCTAGGAGCTGTATTGGTGAAGATATTGCTTTGGCATATGTCTGAGATTTTGTTGCTTGTGGATTCCTCTAAGATTTTTATGATTTCCCATCTTATATTTAAGTCTTTTATTCATTTTGAGTTTATTTTTGTGTATGGTGTAAGTTGGTGGTCTAGTTTCATTTTTTGCATACACCTGTCCAATTTTCCCAACACCATTTATTGAAGAGACTGTCTTGACTCCATTGTATGTTCTTGCCTCCTTTGTCAAATGTTAATTAAGCATAGTGATTTGGGTCAATTTCTGGGTTCTCTCTTCTATTCCATTGGTCTATATGTCTGTTCTTGTGCCAGTACCAGGCAGTTTTGAGAACAGTGGCTTTGTAATACAGCTTGATATTTGGTATTGTGATTCCCTCCAACTTTGGTCTTCTTTCTCAGAATTGCTGCAGGTATTCAGGGTGTTTTTCTTATTCCATAAGAATTTTTGGAGAGTTCGTTCTAGGTGTTTGAAATATGCTGTTGGTATTTAAATGGGTAGTGCATTGAATCAATACATTGCTTTTGGTAGTATGGACATTTTAGTGATGTTGATTCTACCAATCCATGAGCACAGTATGTTCTTCCATCTGTTTATGTCTTCCTCTATCTCTTTTTTCAGTGTCCTGTAGTTTTCTGAGTACAGATCTTTTACCTCCTTAGTTAAGTTTATTCCTAGGTATCTTTTTTTTTTTTGGTGTGATGGTAAATGGGATTGTTTTTTTAATTCCTCTTTCTCTAAGTTCACTATTGGTACATAAAAATGCCATAGATTTCTTGTCATTAATATTGTCTCCTTTTATATTGCCAAATTTTTATTAAGTCTAATAATTTTTTGATGGAGTCTTTAGGGTTTTCTATGTACGGTATTATGTCATCTGTGAATAATGACAGTTTTACATCTTCTTTTCTAATTTGGGTACCTTTTATTTATTCTTCTTGTCTAATTGCTATGGCTAGCACTTCCAGTACTATGTTGAACAGGAGTGGTGAAAGTGGGCATCCCTGTCTCATTCCTGTTCTTAGGTGAAATGGTTTTAGTTTTTCCCCATTGAGTTTGATATTGGCTGTAGGTTTGTCATATAAGGCTTTTATTATATTGAGTTATGAACCCTCTATTCTCACTTTGCTGAGGGTTTTTATCAAGAAAAGGTGTTGAATTTTGTCAAATGCTTTTTCTGCATCATTTGCTATGACTGTGATTTTTATCCCTCAATTTGCTTATGTGATGTATCACGTTTATTTAATTGTGGATATTGTACCATCCTTGCATCCCCAGAATAAATTCTACTTGGTCATGGAGTATGGTTTTTCTAGATTTGCTAGAATTTTGTTGAGGATTTTGGTATCTATATACATGAGGGATATTGGCCTGTAATTCTCTTTCTTTGTGGTGTCTTTATCTGGTTTTGAGATTAGGGTAATGCTGGCTTCATAGAAAGAGCTTGGAAGTGTGCCTTCCTCTTGAATTTTTTGAAATAGTCTGAGGAAGATAGGTTTTAGTTGCTCTTTGAATGTTTGGTAAAACTCCCTTGTGAAGTAGACTGGCCCTGGGATTTTGTTTGCGGGAAGCTTTTTGAATACTATGTTGAATTTTGTCAAATGCTTTTTCTGCATCATTTGCTATGACTGTGATTTTTATCCCTCAATTTGCTTATGTGATGTATCACGTTTATTTAATTGTGGATATTGTACCATCCTTGCATCCCCAGAATAAATTCTACTTGGTCATGGAGTATGGTTTTTCTAGATTTGCTAGAATTTTGTTGAGGATTTTGGTATCTATATACATGAGGGATATTGGCCTGTAATTCTCTTTCTTTGTGGTGTCTTTATCTGGTTTTGAGATTAGGGTAATGCTGGCTTCATAGAAAGAGCTTGGAAGTGTGCCTTCCTCTTGAATTTTTTGAAATAGTCTGAGGAAGATAGGTTTTAGTTGCTCTTTGAATGTTTGGTAAAACTCCCTTGTGAAGTAGACTGGCCCTGGGATTTTGTTTGCGGGAAGCTTTTTGAATACTACTTCAATTTCCTTCATAGTTATCAGCCTATTGAGATTTTTAGATTCTTCCTGATTGAGTTTTGGAAGGTCACATTTTTCTAGAAACATGTCCATTTCCTCTAGGTTGTCTAGTTTGTTGGAATAGAGTTGTTCATAGTATTTTTTTAACAATACTTTGTATTTCTGTTGGGTCTGTTGTTATTTTGCCTCTTTCATTTTTGCCTAATCTCCAAAATTTACAGGGAACTCATACAACTTAACAAAAGGAAGATAAACAATGCAATGGAAAAATGGGCAAAGGACCTAAATAGACACTTTTCTAAAGTGGACATATAGAAGGTCAAGAGACATATGAAAATATGTTCAAAGTCACTAATCATCTGCAAGATTGCAAATCAAAATGACAATAAGATGCCATCTCACACCTGTCAGAATGGCTATCATCAACAAATGACAAGTGATGGCGAGGATGTAGAGAAAAAGGGACCCTTGTGCACTGCTGGTGGGAATGCAGACTGGTACAGTCACTGTAGCAAACAGTATAGTTTCCTCAAAAATTTAAAAATGGAACTCCCATTTGACCCAGTAATCTCACTGATAGGAATATATCCCAAGAGTTCAGAAACACCAATTAGAAAGGATATATGCACCCCTATGTTCATAGCAGCACAATTTACTATAGCTAATATTTGGAAACAGCCTAAGTGCCCATCTGCAGATGAATGGATCAAAAAATTGTGGTACATCTACACAATTAAATACTACACTGCTGTAAAAAGGAAAGAACTCTTATTATTTACAACAGCTTGGATGGACATGGAGAGCATTTGCTTAGCAAAATAAGCCAGTTGGAGAAAGACAAATATCACATAATGTCACCCATTGTGGAATATAATTAGCATCATAAACTTATGAACAAAAGTAGATCCAGGAACAGAGAAGCATTGAACAGACTGTGAAACTTCAGAGGGAAGGTAGGTAAGGGGGGTTAAGAGATCAACCAAAGGACTTGTATGCATACTTATATAAGTATAGCCAATAATCACAGACACTAAGGGATATGGGCATGTTCTGGGAGATGGGGGTGGCCAGGCAGAGGTCAAAGGAGGAAAAAGAAGACATATGAAATACTATATGTAATATTTTAAACAATAATGAATTTTTTAAAAACCTATTTTTTTCCTAGAGGAAGTAAACAGATTCCTCTATATGCCATGGTCCACAATTCCATCATGTCATGACTGGCAAAACTGCAATACACTAGAAAGACATTTCCCTCCCAGCTCATCCACAAAATTTCTCTTCTGTTTTCTACTTTTGTCTTATATTGCAGTGATAATTTAGATATCATCACAATTGATCAGTCATCTAGTAAACATTAGAGCTCATTCTGGGGGAAAGGAAGGAAAAACAAACAAGCAAGCAAAGACTGAACTTTCTGTAAAATTTTATCTTTCAACTAGAGGCTCAGTGCACAGATACGTGCACTGGTGGGGTCACTCGGCATGGCCTGTGGGGATCTGGCCAAAACTGACAGTCCAATGCTGTGTGCCCGTCCTGCCTGCCACTCTTGTCCAGCGCTCCTGCTCATCCTGGCCCATTTTGCCTGTCACTGCCTCTGCTCAGTAGGCTCGCTGCCACTCTGCTGTGGTCTCCAGGCTGCGGTGGCCAGCCATGAGCCCTGTGTCTGGCACCTGTAGGTCAGCTGAGTTACGCTCCTGCTGTGGGAGAACACTGACCACCAGGGGGCACCTCCTAGTGGTCAGTGCATGTCATAGCGACCAGTCAACCTGTTGTTCAGTCATGTAGGCTTTTATATATATAGACAATCACTTAGGCTTTTATCTATATCTATATATCAATATATATCGATATATATCTATATATATATTGATATATATCTATATATATCTATAGGCTTTTATCTATATCTATATATCGATATATATCGATATATATCTATATATATATTGATATATATCTATATATATCTATATATATCGATCTATATCTATACATATCTATCTATATCTATCTACAGATCTACATGTCTGTAGATAGATATAGATAGATATAGATAGATATGTATAGATATATATAGATACCTCTAAGTAAAATCTTCAATATTGATCATTTAAGATAAAAAATATATCCTCAGACTATACCGGGGATTGTAATTGGTTTACTAATTCTATTACACACACACACCACAACTATCATAGTATTATTGTGTAGTCCAGTGAGAATGAAAGGGAAAAATTATTTTCAATCCATATTTAGTGCATATTTTTCCAACTTCAGGGGACACACACAAAATAACTGAAAATTTGATAAAAATGAAATAAAAGTCAAAGGTTGATAGAATTATTTTAATGTGCATTCAAAGTTTACTTGTTCATGTTACAAGTTAAACTCTTATAATTTATATTCTGGGGAGATCATACAGTGAGGCTTCTGCTCCTCCCCCAATCTTCAAAAGCAACAAGCCAAAGCCAGTGGCTCACAATGTAAAGTATGAGTGCACCCTATCTCCAACCCAATTTTCCCATCTCCATTTTCCCATGGTGCTCTCCTCTACTCATTTTTTCTGCAATTTGAAGTGGGCTTAAGTGCTCTCATGAATAATCCCCTTGCAGAACCCTCAATACTGCCTTGTTTCATACTTTTAACAAGGAGACTAGGTAGGGGGAAGGGCATTATATTCAACATCATAAACCCTGTGTTTTAAGCCTGCTTTGATTGGAAAAAATACTCTTCATTTTTTTTAAAGACTTCATTTTTTCTCCTCTGTAGCTAGTTTTGATAATTACTATGTTTTTTTTCAGGCTAACATTCCATGATTCATCAGTGCTTATTTGTCTCATTTGCTTACTGTTGTTTTATTTCCAGGTTTCCCTTTTTTTCCTCCTCATAAAGCTACATTAAACAATGTGATATAAAGAATTAGAAGCCCACTTAGGTGCTTAATTATGAAGTAAGCAGGACTCATATTCTGAATAAATGAATCTGCAAAACAGACAATTGCTCTGCAGAGTAAAATAATACCATCATCTCAATAAATGCCATATTAATGACCTTTAATTCAGACACTCTTGATTAAATAACTCATAAAACCAACACACACACACACACTTACCCACTCACAAATATGAATTACAACAGCTAACAAATGTAGTGAGAATCTATTTCTTAGAAAGCAAATGAACAAATAATTGACACTTGTCATACACAAGACTGTCCCAGGACAATTTTTATTCAATATGCTTTTTATTTCATGTTGGAAAAGAATTGAAATTTTACAGACAGGGTAGCTGTCATAAGTGGCTGGTATAGGGGACACTCCAGGTATCTTGTTGATGATGGTGATAGCAACTATCATTTACTGAGCAAGTATTTTTCACCAAGCAAGTGTTAGTGTAGCATGTATATGGGATTATCCATATTTGACAGATAAGGAAACTAAGCTCAAGAAGACTAAATAAAGTTACTGAAAGTTATAAAACTAGTAAGTAGTTGCTGCAGTTCTGGGAAATAGTAATGTGCTATTTCTGGTCTATATCTGCCATGACCTTCGGGGGGGGGGGGGGGGTTCAGGATCTAAAGGAGTCTCCGACACACAAATGAAAATGTTATACAAGAAATATGAATTTAGAAGGCATGGGGGCCAGGTGGAGATCTCTTTCTTGAAGAGGCACACAGACTTCTGGCCTGGTCTGCTATTTATTTACTTGAATAAACATTTGCCCTTTAGCAATGCATACAGACACATCAAAGGTAAAGTTTGGTAAACAGTAAAAGGATTATCAGGTTAGGGAATTGCCTTGAGCCACCACTATCTCAACAGACTAGGTGCTTAGAGTCAGCCCTGCTAACACCCAAGGTCCATTGGCCTTCCACGTTCCTTGGGGCACTCTTGTGACAGTATTGGCAAGTGGTGGCTTCCCGCATATATCTGAGACTCAGAGTGGGGGATACACAGGAACATAAATCAGTTAATTGTTCCTGAGAAATCTTTTTCATGCCCCTTATTTTTCTCTCTGAACATCCTTTATGTTATGAAGGTCCTCCATTTTGAGAGTTTTCTTGTAGGAGTCTGTGTGAACCTTTACAATCCGTCCCTTCTATCACTTTTTATGTCTCTTTGACTATCCCCCTCTGTCAACATGTTTCTTTGTCTCTCCTAGTCTCTCTCTTCTCTCTCTCTGTAGGAGTCTGTGTGAACCTTTACAATCCGTCCCTTCTATCACTTTTTATGTCTCTTTGACTATCCCCCTCTGTCAACATGTTTCTTTGTCTCTCCTAGTCTCTCTCTCTCTCTCTCTCTCTCTCTCTCTCTCTCCATATTTCCCTCTAAGTAGGAGAGAAAACTTGAAGTCAGTATGCCGAAAAGATAAATAAATGTGGAACCTATCATTAAATAGCCTCTAAACCCAGTGGGAAACATCTTTGGACACGCAGCTGTGTTTAAAAGTCATAAAAGTGGAGAGTAGAATGGTGGTTGTCAGGGGTTAGGTGTGGGGGAAATAAGGAGATGTTAGTCAAAGGGTACAAGGTTTTTGATAAAAGAGTAGATATTAATTTTTCTCACCACAAAAAAGGTAACTATGTGATGTGATGTATATAGTATATTAGGTTAGTTGTGGTAATCATTTCCCAGTATATATGTGAATACAATGTATACCAAAACATCATATTGTACACATTAAATACATACAATTTTTATTTGTCAATCATACCTCAATAAGTCTTGGAAAATAAGTAAAAACAAAGAAATAAAAAAGTGCTCAGGGAAAAGCCTTTCTGAGGAGGTAACAACTGAGCAGAAATATGAAAGAAAAGAGCAACAAGCTATGTAATGGTCTGAGAAGATAGCATTCACAGCATACAGGAAAGCAAGTGTAAAGAATTTGAATCAAAGAATGAGTTTTTGTGTTCTTGGAAAAGTAGTAACACAGTGGTGGTTGGAAAAGAGTGAGTGGAGGGAAGAGTAACAGGAAAATAGGTCAGAGAGGCTTGTAAGCCCTGGTAAATGAATTTGAATCTTATTCTCAGTGCAGTGGAAAACCATTGGATTATTTAAAGAAGGAGGTTGTCATGATATGATATGGGGTTTTTAAAGATCAATCTAATTGCTATGAACTGGATAGTTTGTAGGGGTCAAGAGTAGAAACAAGGAGACCAATGAAAGGCTACTGGAGGTTAAGTAGGCAAGAGTTCATAGTGGCTTGGACTGGGAATATAATAGTGGAGATGGTAAAAAATATTTTGATTTTGGATAAATTTTGAAGGTAAAACTGACATGTCTTGTTGATGGATTGGACTAAGGGTGGGAAGAAAAGATAAGGGTCAAAAATGACTCCAATTTTTTTTTACTCTAGCAGTTGAGTAAATAGTCACATTTATTGACATAGGAAATACTAAGGGAGGAGCCTTTTGGGATGGGGAGACTTATATGTTCTATTTTGGCCACACCAAGTTTAAGTTGCCTCCAAGCATAGCTTTCATAGGCAGTTGAATATATGAGTCTGGGGGCCAGAAAGTGAGGCAGGGCCCATGATACATTAATTAAGCAACTCCTCTGTGATAAAATTGAGATAAGAACCATACTAAAAAATCTATACTAATAAAAGGGTAATATGCTAATTCGACTGGGAGACCTTCCCAGAGACTGGCCAGGGAGGGCAGTTGGGGGCCATGAGGCCATCAGGGGAAGGCAGTTGGGGGCCATGAGGCTGGCAGGGGAGGGCCGTTGGGGGGGATCAGGCCAGCAGGGGGGCAGTTGGGGGCAAGCAGGTCGGCAGGCAGAGTGGTTAGGGGCGATTGGGCAGGCAGGAAGGTGAACAGTTAGGAGCTAGCAGTCCCAAATTGCAAGAGGGATATCTGACTGCCGGTTTAGGCCCAATTAGGCCAAAACCAGCAGTCGGCCATCCCCTGAGGGGTCCCAGATTGGAAAGGGTGCAGGCTGGGCTGAGGGACACCCCCCCTTCGTGCATGAATTTCATGCACCAGGCCACTAGTATAATAATAAAAGGTATGACCAATCAAGAAACTTATAATGGAATTTGTAATATAGTACAACATATGTCTGCAGGGCAAACTTAGGAATGTTTATGAATAAAAATGTTTGTACAAGTGATTATAATTTATTAAAAGGTAACATATTGCCAACATACCTAAGGGGGTTAAAAAATGAACCTTTATTTGAGAATAAGGTGGAGGTAGTACAGCATTTCCTGAAAGGTCTGGGAAAGTAGGATTAATGAAAAGGCATTAAATAAATAAATAAACAAATAAATAAAATATATAGAAGCAAAAAAAGGAAAGGCATGATTTTTTTCCTCTTGACAAAGATTTTAAAACTAGGACTGTATTGGGCATATTTAATTTAAATATTTTCCATTTAATATTTTTAAGATTATTAAGATTATTAAAAATATTGGAGTCATTTTTTACCCTTATCTTTTCTTCATACCCTTAGTCCAATCCATCACCAAGACATGTCAAAAAAGAAGTGAGTGGTGCATTTAGTATTTATTAATGTACTTGCCATTCTAATTTCACTGCCTTTGTTAGGGGAAAAAATTAGAAATTTAGAAAACAGGTAGCTCACACAGTCCTATTGCAATTATCCAGATTCACAATAAGCTAACCCAGGAAACTGGAACAATAAAGCTTGTCATTCAGTCAGTCAAGCACATGAGATCATGGAACCAAAAAAGAAGCACAGCTTGAGCAAGAGGTTGGGAACTGGTTGGGAACTACACCAATTAGATGGAGCATGCTTTCCAATAAGCCAGTGGTTCTCAACCTTGGCTGCACATTAGTATCACCTGGAAATCTTTTTAAAATCCTGATTTCTGGGCCTCATCCTCCAGAAAATCTGTTTCTTGTTACTAATGTTGTGGCCCCACTCCATAACAAAGAAACAGAATTTCCGGAGGATGAGGCCCAGAAATCAGGATTTTAAAAAGATTCCCAGGTGATTCTAATGTGCAGCCAAGGTTGAGAACCACTGGCATAAGCACTGTTCCACAGTTTTTCTTAAAAGTGGCTTCAGCTGCAACTTAACCATTTCCTGTGAGAAGCAAATTTGTTTCTTTTTTTTTCTTTTTTTAAATTTCATTATTGGTTAAGGTATTACAAATGTGTCCTCATTTAACATTGCCTCTTTCTCATGTCATGATAAATATGGGCATACACGAAAATATCTTTAGCACACATAATAATAATAAAGTGTACAAGAAAGTGCTTTGGTGTGTTGAAATCAAAATATACAACTTCTTGGAATTTACAGATGCCTGAGGGTAACAGATGCATTCCAAGAGATTAAGACGGAAAAATGTTGCAGTACCTCTGCACCAGGGGCTGTTTTTTCCTTGAGGGAAGGGTGGTAAGGGTAGGTATAAAAGCTTGAGAATTCTTATCATAACACCAGGCACCCCTAATCTGTTTCTTTGATAACCATCATGACTCAGTAGGCCTGGCTTAGTCTTAAGCTCCTATTTTAAATAACAAGGTTCAGAAGTCTTAAGCGTTGTGCAGGAGGGAAAGTCAATGAAAATGGAAAACTTTTTAGGATGACTGCAAATAGCTGCAATTTAACTCTATGCTTTTTCTTTTAATTTTCTCCTTTTTTTTCACTTTTTGGCTTGGAAAAAGAGTGCAGATAAAACAACATGAAGAATGTGGATATATGCATTAGGAAAAGGTTTTGGAAAGGTTAATCCTATGGGAAGGATTAAAAAAAATCCTGCAAAAAGATTATTTCATATAAGTTTGAAAAGCATTTTCTGCAGCTTTAAGTCCTTGAGGAAAAGCACAATATTTTTTAAAAAGTAGAAACTCATAGGCACTTGCTATTGTTTTCTGATATTTTGAGATAATCTTATCACCTAACTTCTCATTCTGTTTTCATTGCTTGCTGGTATTATTAAATGGCAAGGTAACAAGCATATGGATGGCCCAGAATTTAACATGTTTGCAAAGATCTGTTTAGGGTGTTTTTTGAGAAACCAGGGTCCTGTATTTTATGCAGGTTGTCGCAGCACAAAAAAAAGTGAAAAAAAATTTAAACAGTTAAACTTCCAATATGTACTTCATTCTCTGCCATTCTCCAGGCAGTGTCCTTGGTTCTGTGCTCCTGTTGGTTCCTCAGCAGAGGTTGCTGCTGCTCACAGTAACAACCTTATTCATCTTGTATCTCCAGCATTTACTAGTAAAACAGAGTTTTGCCTTGAGCAAGTGTTTTACTACTTGTCTTGAGTCCTACTTCATGCCAGAAATTTTTCTAGGTGTTATGAGATAAAACAGGGGATAAGAAAAAGTCATGTTTCCCAAAAGCATAAATTCCAGGTGGAGGGTGGAGCAGGAGAGATGAACAAACAAAGTATCTCAGTTAGTGATAAGTGTTATAAGGAAAATAATGCAGGAAATTGGGGTAGAGAAAGACAGACCCTTATAATTTTAAGGATATAGTTAAGGAAAAGGCCTCTCTGAGGAGAAATTTTGGCATAGACTTGAATGAAGTAAGGGGAGGAGTCATTAAGACATCTGCAGAGATTGTAGTGAGGCTGCATTATAGCTTATGGAGCAAGTCCAAAGGTCCAAAGGCCCTAAAGCATACTTACTGTGCTCTTAGAACAGCAAGAAGCCCAGTGTAGCTGAAACACAATGAAGATAGGAGAAGTGCTAGGTGGTAAGGTTAAAAAAGTTGGGGCCTGATCATGTAAGGACTTATACATAAGTAAGTGTAGTGGGAAGCCAATGGAATATTCATTTTGAGAAAAGGAGAGAGGGAACATGATCTCATCTAATTTATAGTCTTGTTACTGGGGAGATGATGAGACCTCGGTTCCTGTTTTCTTGAGGGAAAGATTTCAATCAAGAGACAAAGTATAGGAAAGCAAGCGAGAATTTACTGGTCCCAGCAAAGACACACTTAGGTCAGTGAATCAAGGAAGAGAACAGAAGCAACAGGAGAGCCTAGGCTGGGCTGCTTTGGCTCACTGGGAAGTTAGAGAATAAGGGGCCTTGGAGACAGGTTTCAGGGTGTTAGCCTGGGACGAGCTGCCGCTGCCCCTTGCTCCCCTGGTTGCAAGTCTCATGGGGTACCTTAGAAGTTAGGAGATACATGCCCGTGGGGGAAGGAGAAGTGGAAAGGAAGGGCAAGGGCATGCTCCATTAAGGGAGAGCTCCCTGGGACTTAGCTGCCGCTATCCATTGCTCCCCTTGTTGCAAGTCTCCTGGAGTCCTTTAGATCAGCGGTCACCAAGCACTGCAGACCACCAGTTGGCAACCGCTGCTTTAGATGTTAGGGGATACATGCCTGTTGGGGAAAGAGAGGGGCATGGGAATGGCACAGGCATGCTCCCTGGAGAAAGATTGTGCTGGGATCTTCATTTTCAAGGCTTTTAAAGGCTTTTAGGGGATGTCTTAGAAGTGGATCAATAGAATATTTACCAGCTTTATGCTGATATACCAAAATGAGATCTATTCTCTTAATTTGTCTGTCCTTGGGTGTGGTTGGCAAATGGCACTAACTGGATTTCTGTTATCTGTCTCCATGAATAGGGTGATTTAAGCTACTTACCCTCTGGTTGGGGAGGAGGAGTACAAACCATTTACTCTTAAGTATCCTTGTTTTGGGGAAGATGGGATTTACTAGGTGGCTGCAAACTGCTGTTTAACTGTCTGTCTTAGTTTCCCTATTCCACTTGTCCTGGAATTTTCCTACCTTCTTACTGTTCTATAACAATTTGGGTTGGAAGATGGGGAGTAGGCATAAAGGGAATCCCAGAGATCAAGTAGAAAGTTAGTGAAAAAAAGGATGGTGGCTTGGACTAATTGGTTGTTCTATTGGTGGGGTGTCCTCTATGTCTCCACTTGTTGCTGGTGGAAGTGGGCTGTTGAGATGTCACAAGAAAAGTAATTTTCTGAGGC
The DNA here is from genome assembly GCF_000412655.1 of Myotis brandtii. Lineage (NCBI taxonomy): Eukaryota > Metazoa > Chordata > Mammalia > Chiroptera > Vespertilionidae > Myotis > Myotis brandtii. The sequence continues at coordinate 664,835 of NW_005357451.1, read as the reverse complement.
TTGCATGTGACAATGATATTTATTTGCATGGAATCAAAACCCTGAGTTTCCAAGGTCCCATATCCCTCTGTCCCACCAAAGAAAAAGTCTAGCTGTGTCTTCAGCACAGCTAGGATTAAAGCCATTGCCCAGAATTCCAGTTCCATGTTTGCACAGTACAGTTCAGCATCTAGCTAGCATAGCTTGTGTTCCCAGCTGTAGTCTACTACATGTGGGGTCTGTATGGCTGTGAGTGATGCAGTTTCTTGGACCACATAGCTATGGAGAGAACATGGGTGAGTGCAAAGAAGCAGGACCAAAGCCAGATGAAAAAGAGATAATTCTTTGTCTGGGAATTTTAACCTGAGATTCCATGCACTTATAGTGGTTCCACCTTCTCTAATCAATCCATGGTTTCCTGGTTAGACTGACAGGCAAGTATTTTCCCTCATCATCCTGACTTTACTGTATATGTGCTATCTCCCCTTTATTAGATCTTTTCCTCCAGTGATCTGCAGGGAATGAACTCATGGTCCTTGAGGAGTGCAAAGTTGCAGCTTCCTGGTGAAGCTTCCCAAATGACATGCCTACAATGTCTGGCCTTTCCTTTGCTTTCTTCTTAGTATTTTTTTTTAAATATATTTTATTGGTTTTTTACAGAGAGGAAGGGAGAGGGATAGAGAGTTAGAAACATCGATGAGAGAGAA
>NW_005357451.1:663102-664117 GCF_000412655.1 Myotis brandtii | reverse complement strand
ACTGGGGATGTGCCCACAACCAAGGTACATGCCCTTGACCGGAATCGAACCTGGGACCCTTGAGTCCGCAGGCCAACGCTCTATCCACTGAGCCAAACCGGTTAGGGCTCTTCTTAGTATTAATAACTAGCTAATTACAATGGTAACAGTTTCAGTGGAATTGGTGAGAAATGGTCTGATGTGAGATATATTTTGAAGGTTATCAACATCTACCAAGATTTTACTATTCTTTATTTCCCAAATTTCCTTATTACTCCCACATCTGCTTATAAAACTACTAGGGGCCTGATGCACGAAGATTCGTGCACTGGGGGAGAGGGTGGAGGGGGGGAGTCCCTCAGCCTGACCTGCACCCTCTCCAATCCGGGAGTTTCTGTCTGTCTTTGCAATCATATGAGAGAATTGTCTGAGACCCCCAACCCAGTTTGGTTTGTTGCTCACAGAATAATAGAGGCATTTTTTTTCTTTGCTCCATTGGTGGAGATTTCCTGGAAGTTTTAGGATATCTTACCTTTAATTTTTCCTAGACACTCTGATTTTACTTATGTCTCTCACCTTTGCTTTCCCTCCATCCCCAACAGCAACAGTAACTTGCTCCAGGCTCACTTTGCTCTAGTGTCTGAGATCCATCTGCCACCAGAACTATGATTCTCAGCATTCCTGGTGCTCCCTGCGCTCTGGGCTTCCGCTTCCGGTCCTGGGGCTGCCATCAAAACTACGATTCCCAGCATTCCTGGTGCTCCCCGTGCACTGGGTTTTCCCCAAGGGAGCCATGTCCCCCCAAGGGAGCTACCGAGGGAGCGACCGAGGGAGCCACGTCCCACCAAGCTGCTGGCTCTCCCACTCTGTTCTGTGTATTCAAATTACCCACCATCTTTGTTGGGTAAATTTACATACTCGCTCCTCATTGGCTGCTGGGTGTGGCTTATGGGTGTGGCTTGAGCGTAGCGGAGGGACAGTTAATTTGCATGTTTCTCTTTTATTATATAGGACTAGAGGCCCGGTGCACAAAAAT
>NW_005357451.1:660456-661893 GCF_000412655.1 Myotis brandtii | reverse complement strand
TGTTTCAAACTGCCAGCTCAGAGGCCCGCAAGTCAGGCGGGGAACGTTGGAGTCCTCCTTCACTGAAGCAAGCAAGCCTCATGTTCGCTTCCAGCTGCCTGGCTGCCGGCCGCCATCTTGGCTGGCAGTTAATTTGCATATCGCCCTGATTAGCCAATGGGAAGGGTAGCGGTCGTACGCTAATTACCATGTTTCTCTTTTATTAGATAGGATGGTCTTATCTTTGCCTGGGAATACGTGACTGCTGAAATATTAGACTTTATTATCCCACTTTCTGAATACAATAACCTATAATCATTTCTATTCTCTCCTTCACTTCCTTATGCTGCACTCATATTTCACCTTATGAATATTTCTGATCTTTTGACTACATAGCTTTCTACCAGATTACCAGACCCCTTTGATCTTTCCTTCTTCCATCAATCAGCCAGGACTACATTATCCACCATCATATTTACTATCTGATATCCATCCACAAGACTGTTCCTTCTATTTACCTCTCCTTTCAAGTCACCTAGAAACTCCCCACCTACAGTCTCAGCAAACTATCTCACCTCCTTCACAAGGGATCAATCTAGAATCTCTAAACATGTCATTCTATACTGATAAACTTACCTGCACACATATCCATTTTTCCCTGTTTTGTATTTTCCTGTTACCTATTCCTGTTCCAGTACAAAGAACTCCTTTGCCTGTGCTCTGTATATTATCCTCTCCAATTTCAACATCTATCACATATTCCCTCCCTTAAGGTTTCTCAAAGAGGTCCTCCCTCAATCCTCTATTCTCTCTATCAACCATATAATATCTTACTTTCTATATAACCATTGTGTGGAAATAATAGTTTAAATTCACCACTGTTTCAATTCACCACTGTTCACTCTTCAACCTCCTTTGATTTGGTGTCCTCTTATCACTCCACTGAAATTTATTTTGCTAGGGTCACAATAGGCCTTCCAATTGCCTAACTGAAGGGACAAATTTTAGTTTAAATTAAAAATAAAAACCATACTTCCTTTGTCTAGCATACAAGGCCTTTGGTGATGTGGCCCCTATTTACATTTCTAGGGTCATCTCCCTATCTCCCTCTACACATACTTTTCTCCAGCCATGTTCAATGATTTGCAATTCAAGAGTGTACAATAATTTTGAGGGGCCCAACACTTTTATGCAATGTTTTTCTTTACTGGAAATGTCTTGTTTACCTGATAAAATTTTGATTCAAGACTAGATTTGTCTGGCCAGTGTTGCTCAGTGGATGAACCTATGAACCAGGAGGTCATAGTTCAATTCCAGGTCAGGGCACATACCCTGGTTATGGGCTCAATCCCCAGTAGAGGGCATGCAGGAGGCAGTTAATAGATGATTCTCTCTCATTATTGATGATTCCATCTCTCTCTCCATTTCCCTTCCTCTCTGAAATAACAAAAATTTATA
>NW_005357451.1:655374-660052 GCF_000412655.1 Myotis brandtii | reverse complement strand
AGATGAACACATCCTATTCATATATAGCACTAATTGCATCGCTGTAATATTTCATTTACAAGTCTTTTTCCCCCTTCAGATTGTGAGATCCTGAAGGTAGGGAGGAGGCAACATTCTAATTCTCTTTCTATCTTTATTTCCTCAAAACTTAGAACAACATATACTTGATGTTTAGTATATATTTATGAATATTAATTTTTATCAATAAACATTTATTCAGGATCTAAAATTCTCAGGCACTGTGCTAGGTAAGTGTAAGTCAAACAAAGTTTATGACATGGTTTTGGCCCTCAAGCAGCTTCTAATCTTGTGAAGGTAACAGAATTAATAAAAAAATATATAAATATATAAAAATAGGGTATCCTACATTAAGTGCCAAATGGGTGATAAAGTCAAGTGCTATGGGACTATAAATGAAGAAAGACTGTGAAGAAGGAAGAAGTAGTCTGGGCTTGATAGTCTCAGAAAGCTTGAATTTGGTCCCAGAAGACTGACAGAATTTTGTCCAATAGAGTAAAGAAATAGCTTCTTTTGACAAAATATATGGAATAAACAATGATGCCAAGGCAGGGATGCATGTGCTATGTTCAGGGAACTGGGAATAGAAATATCCGATAAGAGTGGAAAGTTCAAGGCATAGTTCTATTACTTTCTCACTATGTGATCTTGAGCTTCTTAACTACCAGTAAAAGGGATTATTATGTTACCTACCTTATAAGGCTGTTGGGAAAACAAATAAGTAAGTAAATAAATAAGTGTGTGTGGGGGGGTGTGAGTGTGTACATGTGTGTCTCTGAACAATAGTAAGCACTAAATAAGCACCAATTTGCCTTTCCTGTAAAATCAACAATGTTCACTTCGATTGCAAACATTCTTGCCTGACATTGAATAAGCTTGGTTGACACACATAAGTCACTCTGGCTCTGCTCCATAATCCAAGTCTTAAGCCTCTGCTCCAAGTTTGCCCCTTTTGCTGGTTTTCCTCTTAAAGCTTACTTCTTTTTTTGACATCTTAAGGAGTTGTTCTTCCTGTTTTCTCCACTGTCTGATTATACGCTCAGTGGGAGGAGGTCCAAATTGCCTCTCTGCAGCTCTCTTTCCATGCTCTTTTGCATAGCTGATTACATTCAGTTTGAATTTTGCAGAGTAAGACAATCGCTTACCAGTATTTATCTTTTTATTTTTTGACATCTTTATGGGCTCTGAATGCTCTGGTCCCTGTAGCATCTGTGCACTCTCCACCTCCACCTCCAATTACAGCATCATCTGATGTCAGTAACCATAAGGCTCATGATTGGAGGAAGCCTGTTTGACAAGGTATGGATAGCTATGCACCTGCATGGCTCCCTCCCCGGCTGACTTTCGTGTATAAGACACCCCTCGATTTTCAGTCTAACAATTTTAGAAAAAAAATAGCATCTTATACATGGAAAAATATGGTAGGTAGTACAATCTCTTATATTTCTTGTAGCAATATTTTTTCTGATATATCTCCTTGAGCAAGGGAAACAAAAGAAAAATAAACAAGTGAGACTACATCAAACTAAGATAACTTGCTTCTTCAAAATCATGTAATCATTGATTTGGAACAAACCTTGGACGTTCACTAGAGTTAATCAGAGTGATGGCCCATAGTATGGATCCTTCAATTACTTGTTTCATGATGGACTTAATAAATGAATGAATGCATAAATACACCTAGTGCAAGAACCCTTCTACAGAGTTTCCTGCCAGGTGGTCTTCCAGCCTCTGCCCGAACACCTCAAGTGACAAGAAACTCACCAACACCTGAGTAATCCATTCCAACTTTGAATAGCTCTGATTATTAGAAAGTTTGGCCTAAGAGAACTAAAATGAATCTCCTTGTGGCTTTCACCTTTTTATGACTCCTCTTGGTAATGCTTGGAGTCATGACGAGTAAGTCTAATTCTTCTTTACTATCCCTTAATATTTTGGAATACTACCATTATCTCAGCTTCCCCACTCTGAGTTGTCTCCAGTCATATTGGCTCCAATATTTCTACCTTCTGTAGTATACTCCATATGGACATACTTTTCCAGACTTATGATTTGACACAAGTAAAGTAAGACTTGCATATTTTTGTTAATAATAATAATAACTAGTGTATCAAGTGTTTATATTTAACCTAGTGTTAAGCATTTTACATAGATTTTTCTCATTTAATACTTGCAATAATCCTATGAGAAAGTATTATTATTATTATTACCCTGATTTTACAGATCTAGATGCTAGGCTTTTACTAGTGCCCCCTATTCACTGTTTTGCTGTGTTTTATTTTGTTGCATTAGTTAATTTAAAGGATTCTTCTGATCAATAAAATTATAAATCTTTTCCTGATTAATTGCTGTAAATTCTCTGATTTTCTAAACTAAACGTAGAACTTTATATGTGTACGTATTACATTTCTTCTTATCAGTTTCATACTGTTTTTTTCCTCTTCATATTTTTCTGGATGGGGTGCATTTTTTTCTAGCATTTTTATAAAATTATATTTTGATCTAGGTAAACATTTAATGTCTTTTGTAATATTAATTTATCATTGAGAATGTTAACTACCTTTGCCAGCTTTGTTTCTTTTCTATGCATGATAAATTTGTCTCTGCATCTTTATCCAAATAATAATAAAAAAGCTAAAGAGAATACATCATAAACAGAGCTCTGTAGCACATTTAGTAAGTCTTTCAAGAATAACCCAAATCAACACTGCACGGGTTCACTTTTAAAATACACATAACTACTTTCCAGCTTTCGTTTTATCTTATTGACTAGGACATTATGAGAAACTTTGTAAAATGACTTGTTGAGAATAAGATATACTATATCAGGGACATTCCCTTTTCTACCTCATCAAGAAAGGATATGAGACTCATTTGGTGTGACTTGTTACCAATAGGCCTTTGCTGTCTTCTAGATCTCTTCTGAGTATGAATAAATCATCAATAATATTATATTATTGTATCTTTTAAAGGATTAAGATTAAATTTATTGGTTGATATTTCCCAGAATCTAACTCCAGTCTTTTGGCATCTTTACAGATTTTTATGATTTGCTCAAGATTGTTGACGCTGGTTCAGCAACCCAATCAGTAAATTATATTTAATTTATCTGAATTTAAGTATTAAACCTACAAAAGGAGGCCCAGTGATATCTTGCTATTGTTCCCTGTCTCTTAGGTTTCTTTGCTTTCTTTACTTAAAAGATATAGTCTGATTTTTTTATATGAACACCCTAGTTTCCATTCTGTCCTGTCTTATTTCTCACTGGGTAAGACAAATAATTTGTCATTGGCAATTATCTAAACAAAAATAGATTCTAAACTAGAATGTTCTCAAGATGAGAGCAATTTTTTTTGGTATTTAGTGGCATCATCTCTCAGTTTTATTTGCAATTAAGATAAAATAAAGCTAATGTCATCTAATCACATAAACACATTCAACAAATGTGATTCTGTAAACCATTGTAAATCAAAATCTATTATGCATACAAAGGAGGAAAATATTGAGTGGGGGAAAGTCACCAAAGTAAAAAGTCAGACACTAAAACTATATGAAGTAAATCGATTAAAATAACAAAAGAGTCTCAAAAGCAAGCAAGAAAAAACTGAGAGACTCAATAAAGATCTTATAGTTGATGAATGGACACTAGAAGGAGCAACTGTCTAAAGAATTAAGAGTGAAAAATAATTGAAATATTAAACATTTCAGAAATCAAAATGGTGGATTTAAGCCCTAGCCAGTTTGGCTAAGTGGATAGAACATCCGCCTGCAGACTGAATGGTACCAAGTTTGATTCCAGTCAAGGGAACTTTGGTTGCAGGCTCTAGCCCCTGTCCAGGCATGTGCAGGAGGCAACCATTTGATGTGTCTCTCTCATATCAATGATTCTCTCTCTCTCTGTCTCTCCCTCTCCCTTCCACTCTCACTCTAAAAATCAATGGAAAAATATCTTCAGGTGAGGATTAACAAATGAACAAACAAACATAACGATGGATTTAAGAACAGTGGAAGTGAAAATTTAAAGGAATCAAAAGAAATCAGAAGTTAATTCTTGGACATGCAATTTCCACAGTAGTAACACTAGCATTATTTCTCCCTATAATCTCCTTTTTTAAATTCTAAAGTGATGAATAATTTCCTGTATCTGCAAATGATTTTATTTATCTTATAATTAATTCATCTGCAAAAGAGTCACAATCAAACAATAATGTGGTAAGATTAATGAGTGTGTCATATGACTTAATGACAGGAGCATAAAGAAGTATATAGTGAGCCCTGGCTGGTTTGGCTCAGTGGATGGAGTGTCGGCCTGCAGACTGAAGGGTCCCGGGTTTGATTCCGGTCAAGGGCATGTACCTTGGTTGTGGGCACATCCCCAGTAGGGGGTGTGTAGGAGGCAGCTGATCGATGTTTCTCTCTCATCGATGTTTCTAATTCTCTATCCCTCTCCCTTCCTCTCTGTAAAAAAACAATAAAATATATTTTTTTTAAAAAAGAAGTATATAGTGAGGAAGTGGGTCCCAAAGCAAGATAGCAAGCAGTTCTAGTCTATTTGGCCCCAGACCACCAGTGAAAACTTAAATGATGGTGTCTTAATCTTTCTAACACACACATAAATATATACATACTAGAGGCCCGGTGCACAAAAATTTGTGCACTC
>NW_005357451.1:652068-654169 GCF_000412655.1 Myotis brandtii | reverse complement strand
CGCTCCTTGTTTTCTTTCTTTTTTTTTTTTATTCTGGGCCAGCTTTAGCTCTGAGGCCTCGCTGCTGAAAACATCGATACAATGTTTCAGTCAGGCTGGCTTTCAGTCCAGGCTGGTTTCTAGGGTTTTGTTTAGCTTCTTATTTGCAACATAGTACATAGTTGCTTAGAGTTGCAGCTGAGAGGCCGGCAGCAGCAGGCGGGGAACGTTGGAGTTCACAGTCACTGGAGCAAGCAAGCCTCCCTGCTCGCTTCAGTGCATGGCTGCCAGCCGCCATCTTGGCTGACAGTTAATTTGCATAAGGATATGCTGATTAGCCAATGGGAAAGGTAGCGGTCGTAAGCTAATTACCATGTTTCTCTTTTATTAGTGTAGATACTATTCATTTTCCCTGACTTCCAGGAACCCCATAATCTTTTGGTCTCAGATGCAGAACCCCACATATAATTATCTGAAGTTTACCCTCCTCACCTGTTTCTTCAAATTATCTTACCCTAAGTTATTCACATTAATGGAGAGAAGCTTTGATTATCTTCTCTTTTGGGGTATCTGCATCAATATTTTTTTCTTTTTTAAAATTGATTTTAGAGAGGAAGGGAGAGGGAGAGAGAGACAGAAACATCAATGATGAGAGATAATCATTGATTGACTGCCTCCTGCATGCCCCACACTGGAGATCGAGCCCGCTACCCAAGCAGGTGCCCTGACCAGGAATAGAACCATGACGTCCTTACTCATAGGCCAGCGCTCAACCACTGAGCCATGCCAGTTGAGCTTCATCGTTATTTTTTCATGAACATGAACATTTGAAAGATGACAGCACTATTTAACTACTAACCTAGCTTTGCATCCTTTCATATATGGCTGCACTTCCACAAGACCTTTTTGCTAAGCCATGAGATCTGATAATGTTTAAAAGGAGAGACTTAGCATGGATTTTTAGAAAATACATGATTATGGTTGTACCTACCTGAGATAAATGTCTGATGTATTATTGTTTGCAGGAACCAGATAAAAACCGGCTGAGAACATGTTTGAGTGTGGCACACCATCAGCTAAATACTAAAAAGTTTGTCTGGAAATCGCTCTTAATGTGGTAGAACATACAAACTGGAAGCAAATGTCTAATGAAATGTTTGGTAGGACAGACAATTCTTACATTTAAGAACTCACCCTATAGAATAGTGACCTAACAAGTTCCTTACTAAAATACTTATTTGTTTTTATGGAAGTTGTGTGTTAATCTTTTGACTAGTAAACAAATATACATTTTTTAAGAATATAAAAATTTAAAAAAATTTGGTGAGCTGTTCCAGGAGCTATTCTAATATTGAAGAAATATTATGTCTTAGGTCAAAATTTAGGAAAATGAGATAATGTTTAGACATATGGGAGAAATCAAATGACTATTGGTCAATATTATCTGATTCAAATATAATTTTTAAGGTTCAGTTTTCAATATTCTTATGGACAATCATTCTACTCAATCCATGTCACTGTAACAGATAAGCATTACAAAATAGCCTCCAGTAAACTTTCTATTTCATACCAAACAGAAACATTAATTAAAAAATAAAACATCTTTCACCCATCTATGAGGCTGAATTTTATTTTATTTATTTTATTTTTTTGCAGGTAATTGGTTTATTGGTAAAAATATATGTATAATATGCATGTGTATAGACATGTACATTCATATTGATTATCTAGTTCCCTATGGACACAGTAAATTATTAAGTGCATACAACTAGGCTCTTGATGATTAGCTTTTTTTAGTGAATTCAGTTAAACAAGTTGGCTCACATGCAAACTTAACCTTAAAAAATTTTTTTTTATTGATTAAGTTATTACATATGTGTCTTTATCCCCATGTTACCCCTTACCCACCCCCAATCATGCCCTCACCCCCCTATTGTTTGTGTCCATTGGTTAGGCCTATATGCTTGCATATAAGTCCTTTGGTTGATCTCTTCCCCTTACCCCCACTCCCCTACCCCTTCCCTCTGAGGTTTAACGGTCTGATCAATGCTTCTCTATCTCTGGATCTGTTTTTGTTAATCAATTTATGTTGTTCATTATATTCCACAAATGAGTGAGATTA
>NW_005357451.1:642076-651671 GCF_000412655.1 Myotis brandtii | reverse complement strand
CCCCCTCATGCCCTCACCCCCCTGTTGTCTGTGTCCATTGGTTAGGCCTATATGCTTGCATATAAGTCATTTGGTTGATCTCTCCTCCTTACCCCCACCCTCCCCTACCTTCCGAATTTTATTTTTTTAAATAGATTTTTTTCAAGCTCATTCTGACTAGCCACATTTGATTACATTTGTGCCTTTAATCTGTATGTCAGTGCTAAAATGAATAAAATAGGCTCTTGACCTCTTTCAAAATAATGACCTTGCCAGTGATTTTTAGAAGCTAATAAAATTAAGCTAGAGATATGGCACTAGGAAAAAGGAGAAGCTAGATAAATACTATCTTTAGAATTGAATTCTTTCAGCAATACTGAAAATAGCAATAGCCATGATGAGGAAGAATTAATAGTCATTTATTTCCTTTCTCATTAAGTAAAGCCCATGAAGCACTTAATTCAACAGCCTGGTGGCTACGTAGATAAATATAATTATAATAATGACTATTACTTATGCAGAAAGCTTTCCCTGTAATAACATTCAAACTCAACTTTCATCTTGGGCCATTTCTCCTAGTGAACACATAATTAGCATAGGTTAGCATATATATTTTTCTCTACACATATGTGCATCATAATATGTCATTAATTTGTCTTCTAGTCTCCTAAAAATTTTTTAAAAATTAAGGAAAGAGATATGCTATATTAAACACATTAAAAAATGGCAGCTATTATTAGTAGTACTTACACCTGTTGGAGTAGTATTCAATCATTCAATATGTATGTTCTCCTCAAAGAATGAAATTTATGTTTATTTTCCTTGGTGAAGGTACAACGAGGCAGGCACACTCATATACTGATTGTAAATGTACAATTTTGTGTGCTTCCAAATAGCAAATAAAATTTTTTTCTCAACCAAATGCAATTTCTTTTATGAAAAATACAGTAATTTGAGATAAATTAAGCCTTTAAAACCCTCAGAGATATATCTCTCAGCCTTATATCATATATAGAGACATTAAAGTCCTGAGACAATGCATAACTTTCCTTTGGTCACTGAGCTGGCTAGAGACAGAGCTCAGATAAGAAAGTGGGATTCCTTTTTTAAAATTTGACTTATATTTTTAATTTTTCAATTATAGTTTACATACAATATATTAGTTTCATGTTATACCCCAGTAATTAGACAATATATAACTTATTAAGTGATCATTCCAATAAACCTCATACCCATCTGACACCATACATAGTTACTTCAATATTATTGACTATATTCCTTATGCTGTACTTTATATTTCCATTACTATTCTGTAACAACCAATTTGTACATCTTAATCCCTTCAACATTTCTCTCAATCCCTCAAACCTCCTCCCATTTGCAATGGTCAAAATGTTCTCTGTATCTATGAGTCTTTCTGTTCTTGTTTACTTATTTTGTTTTCTAGATTCAATTGTTGGCAGATACGTATTTATATGTATTTATTGCCATTTTATTGTTCATATTTTTCATTATTTTTCCTTCTTCATAAAAAAGACTTTTAAACATTTCATGCAATGCTGGTTTGGTGCTGATGAACTCCTTTACCTTTTTCTTGTCTGGGAAGCTCTTTATCTGACTTTTAATTCTAAATGATAGCTTTGATGGGTAGAGTAATCTTGGTTGTATATCCTTGCTTTTCATCACTTTGAATATTTCTTGCCAATTCCCGATGGCCTGCAAAGTTTCTGTTGAGAAATCAGCTGACAATCTTATGGGAGTTCCCTTGTAGGTAACTGATTTTTCTATTGATGCTTTTAGGATTCTCTTTCTCTTTAACATTTGGCATTATAATCGTGATGTATCTTGGGCCTCTAGCAGTTCATCTTATTTGGTACTCTTTGTGCTTTCTGTACTTATATATCTACTAGAGGCCCGGTGCACAGATTCTTGCACTGGTGGGTTCTCTCAGGCTGGCCTGCACCCTCTCGCAATCCGGGACCCCTTGGGGGATGTTAGACTGCTGGTTTTGGTCTGGTCCCTGCAGGCCAGGCCAAGGGAACCCACCAGTGCAAGAATCCATGCACCAGGCCTCTAGTATACATATAAGATCTTTGGTTAATCTTTTCCCACCCTCCCCCCTCCACCCTTCCCTCTGAGATTCATCAGTCTGTTCCATGTTTCCATGCCTGTGCATTGAGTGTCTGCCCCCTGGTGGTCAGTGTGTATCATAGCTACTGGTTGAACAGCCAAATAGTCACTTAGTCTTTTATATATATAGATTTCCTTAACCAGATTAGGGAAGTTTTCCATCATTATTTTTTAAAATAGGTTTTCAATTTCTTGCTCTCTCTCTTCTCCTTCCAGCATCCCTATGATGTGAATGTTGGTACACTTGTAGTTTTCCCAGAGGCTCCTTACACTATCCTCATTTTTAAAAAATTATTTTTTCTATTTGCTCTTCTGACTGGCTGTTTTTAGCTTCCTTATTTTATAAATTGTTGATTTGATTCTTGGCTTCATCTTCTCTACTGTTGATTCCCTGTAAATTATACTTCATTTATGATTTTTTTTAATAACTTCCATGTCCTTTTTTAATGCTGCTGAAGTTCTCACTAAGTTCATTGAGCATCCTTATAACCAGTATTTTGAACTGTGAATCTAGCAGATTGCTTGTTTCCCTTTTGTTTAGTTATTTTTCTGGAGTTTTATTCTGTTCTTTCATTTGGGATGTGTTTCTTTGTCTACTCACTTTGGCAGCCTCCTTGTGTTTGTTTCTATGTATTAGGTAGAGCTGATAGGTCTCCTGGGCTTGGTATAGTAGCCTTATGTAGTCAGTGTTCTGTAGGGTCTAGTGGCACAGCTTCCCCAATCATCTGGACTGGGCACTCCAGGTGCGTATTCCCCTGTGTGGGCTATGTACACACCCCTGTTGTAGTTGAGCCTTGATGCTGTTGGCATGTCAATAGCAGGGACTTTTCTCCCAGGCTGATTGTCTGAAAGGACTGGCTGTGACCACTGACCACCATGGAGAATCAGCTGTGCAGGGGCCCACCTCATGGAGCAGAACTTACTTCAGCAGGGCTCTGGTGCCCACTGAGTCCACCCCTTCAGTATGTCACTTGTGTAGGTGATCGGATCATACTTATATGTGGTCTGAAGCTGTCTACCAGGTTCACTAACTCAGTGGCCTTCTGAAAGTTGCAGGCCAAGATCAACCACCATGTATGTTCTTCCCATCCTCCCACCTCCAGCATGTACTATGAAGCAATCTGCAGATGATTGCTACTTTTTCTGGGCTTGGAGGTACCCAGGAGAGGCCAAGCTGTGAACTAGTTGCTGCTACTCCTGGGCCTAGAACCACTTATGGTAAGGTACAGGGCATACTGAGGCCAGATGCTGCTTGTTTGAAACATTTTAGGAAAATCAGAAGCATGAGACAAGATAGGCCATTTTTATGGAAAAACCACTGAAAACAGCTTGGGTGGGCCCACAGGTTGGGTGAGGCAGGGTTTTGGGGAATCACCAGGGCAAGGCAAAACTTTTTAGCCAGGTTGATGAAGAATCAAACATGGCCCCCACCTGCTGGGTCTGTGGGGAATGGGGTTCTCAGAAAAGGGAGCAGCACTTTTCTCTGGCAGAAAGTTGTACCTCCATCTCTCACCCTGATGCCATATAATTCAGTTCCTCTCATTTGTCCTTGGTGCCATTCGAGCTGCTGCCCCAGTGCTGGAGCTCAGAATGAGTGAGTCTGAGTAAGTTCAAGCTCAGGCCACTTAAGAGGAATGCCTGAAACTCCAGCAGTGCTCTTCCTGGCACTGGAACCATGGGTTTGGGTGGGGAGCTGGTATTGGGCTAGAACCCCTCACTTCTCCAGGGGGATCTCAGCAGCTGACATATCCCTCCCAATTTTTACCCATCACACATGGATGTGGGTCCAGCCTGTTCCTTGTCTCTGCTCCTTCTACCAGTTTCAATATGGCTTTTTCTTTAAATCCCTAGTTGTAGGACTTCCATTCAGCTAGATTTCAGGCAGTTCCAAATGATGTTTGTTTTGCAGTTTAGTTGTAATCGTGATGTGGTTGTGGAAATAAAACATATTTTAAACAAAATAACGTATACACTTTTACTCAGTTCAGCTAATTTATTCTAGGGACATAATTATAAAAAACACAAAGACTTCATTACAAAAATATTTATGAAAACTGTTTTTATAATATTAAAGTAAATATTTAACAATAGAAGATCTGCTGTTTAAAGTATGATATAATTTTATTACATGCCTATTAAAATCTTAAAATGTAATATGTATTTTCATTGAAATATTTATGAAATACTGCTGGTTAAAAAAGTAATAAGACAGTATGTTCAGGTGATACTATTTGTTTTTAATTTTCTATGCATATGCATAAATAAGACTGGAATGATATTTGTCTCTAGGTAGTGAAATTATGGATGATTTATATTATTTTTTCCTTTCTATGTTTTCCCAATTTTCTTCAACAAACATGAATTATTTTAGAAATCAGGCATGGGGAAGATATAGAAATTTATATCTTTTACCAAGGAGACCATTTCCATGGAAGATGCCTAGAAGAGACATATGTCTGCTGGCAGGTTGCTACCTTAAGTTTCTGATTCCCTCATTCAAGCCAGGATCCTGAAAAATGGCTCACTGGCTATCCCCCTTCCAAAATAACTATCTATTCCTGGGCAGTGTGATCCTGGTCCCAAGTCTTGCTGTGTTTCCTGCCCTGGTTAACTAATGTGGTTAATAAAATTCCCTTTATTGCTCCTCCTTAAACATCTAGAACTTAAGGACAGCTCTGGCAAGAAAGCCATGCTTTCTTTCCTCTTAGATCCTCCCTTCCAATTCTGGAAAGTAAAAGGCACTTACCAGATAGAATAAATTCCAGGCCACAAAATAAGTCTTTCCCTGTATTACCATTGAATTAATCAAGACAGTATAAGAGGAAGAAAGCTTTTTATAAATCTACTAGAAGCCCGTTGCAGGAAGATTCCTGCAAGAATAGGGCTTCACTCCCATCTCTGCCGCTGTTACCCTGCGTTTCTCTGCCGCTGCTACCCCGCCCGTCTCTGCCGCTTCTCTCCTGCCCGTCTCCGCTACCTCGGCTCCGTTGCTTGGCTTCCTTCCACAGTGTCTTCTGTCTTCGCTCCCAGCTGGTATATGCAAATTAGCCACCATCTTTGTTGGCGGTTAATTTGCATATCACGCTGATTAGCCAATGGGAGGCGTAGAGAAGGTATGGTCAATTACCATGTTTGTCTATTTTTAGATAGGATTACTGTTAGCCCAGGGCGGAGAAGTGGGTACCTACCACATTATGCATACACACACAAATTTACTGGAGCAAAAGTTTTATAACTGTTGGAAATGTGATAGATGTATCAAAAGTTTTTGAAATCAGGCACTTAATGTAAATCACATTTCCTTTGTTCTGTGAGAGTGTGAAAATCACATTTTTAATATGGTAGAAGATAAAAGCTGAGCACTATTACATCTGTGTAATCACAAATCTTACCATTTTAGCTACAACATGCATATGTCACACCATAAAAATCCATAATCATATATCATGTGTTGTACAAATATGGAAAGGAAGTTGGGTGTGAAAATCAGGGAATGACCATTATTCTCTGACCCTCCAAATGGCATTTTTCTAGCTCATGTTATTTTTTTTTCATTACTGGGGTGGCTCTTTAAGGCAACATAGTCTCTAAGTCTTTGCTGCATATGCCAGGGCCCCTGAGGGGATTCAATCAAGGACAGTGAATATCGGGCCAAAAAATAATTTGTTCAACATATTTAATCTCTGATTTAAAAAAAAAAGAGTCCTAAAAGTACACCAGTTTCCAATTCCCAGAGTAGCACACAGAAGCCAATTTACCAGTAATTCATAATATGGTTGAAGTACATCATTAATAGATTATTCTAACATGTAACAAAATACTTTAGGGGAAGGGCCCAGAAAAGGCCATTTAAAAACTAGAAGAGGAGGCTAGAATTACAACTAAATTGGAGAACATTAACCTGGGATTACCAACTATGGTCCAGCTGAGGAGGTGACTTATAACAAAAAAGAACAGAAAACACCTAAAGACCAGTAGGAAGGGTGAGGTCACAAGGGCAGGGGGCCGGGAGAGGAGGGAGCTGTGCTAGAGGCAGCATTGTTCTGGGAGCACAGGCAGGGTTCCACACACCTGCCCGGGTAACACAGCCTGACCAGCAGCGCTACCTGGCCAGCGGTGGTGCGACCCGCAGTGCCAATATCATCCAAGCAGCTGGGAAAGGTAGCAGGACTGTTGGTGGCAGCAGAGTCTCCAGCCATGGGCAAACTACGGCCCGCGGGCCAGATCCGGCCCGTTTGAAATGAATAAAACTAAAAAAAAAAAAAGACCGTACCCTTTTATGTAATGATGTTTACTTTGAATTTATATTAGTTCACACAAACACTCCATCCATGCTTTTGTTCCGGCCCTCCGGTCCAGTTTAAGAACCCATTGTGGCCCTTGAGTCAAAAAGTTTGCCCACCCCTGGGACCCAGCACACCGGAGCCAGTGGGAGAGAGAGCCACAGTTTCAATTGCCTTTTTTTACAAATCTCTAAACCCAGAGCACAGGAGTGTTCATTTGCAACTTACAAATGGGAAGCATTGGCGCAGGGAGGGAGGGGTGGACTTGAGGTGCTGGAAGACAGGTGGTGGTGGATAGCAGGGCAGGGAGATTTGGAAAAGCAGTAGCCATGAGGTCCTGCATTGGATCATCCATATGCTTCTGAAAAGGCCTTTTTCTCCTGGGAGGAGCTACCTACTCACAACACCTTGAGGGCAAGTAAAGGACAAAAACCCTGCCTCAGGTGGTACAGCCTGCAACACCCTGAATTCTCAGCTTTACTGAGGAAACAAAGGCAGAGGCCTAGCTTACTGGTCTGAGCAGTCTCAGTGAGCCCTCAGGAACTGGATTGGAAAAGGGCAGAGTAATACGATGGACCACTCATAGAGGAGTAGCTCTGGGACAGGAAAAACACCTATCATATTTCTTGAAAATGAAACAGCACCAACCCCACCTAAAGCACTTTCAGAAACAGACTTTTGGGAGGTCTGGATGGTGGTGCAGGGCCACTTGGGAGTGGAGCCAAGAGCACTGCAAGGTGGTCACTGAGGGGTGGGAAGCAGCGGGTGAATAGCACACAGTGATCCAACAGAGATTTACAGAAACTCTGTGCTGTCAAGATAATATTGCATAATGTGGTGGCAGATATCGAGATTGGAAGTACACAAATGAAGATATGCAGGCAGTTGCTGTTTTTGCACCACTATGTTCTTGCATCACTTTTACCTGGAATATTTAGCCAAATTTGGGTGGTGATGGCAATACCATTTTATAAGGCTGAAAAACTTTTTTTTTATTTCTTAAAGTATTACAAAGAGTATTACACATGTCTCCTTTTTTCTCCCCCTTGACATTCCCCCGGCTTCCCCGAACCCCCAGTGTCTTGTGTCCATTAGTTATTCTCATATGCATGCATATAAGTCCTTTGGTTGATCTCCTACCCCCCCAACCCTCCCCAGGGTTCCCACTGTAGTTTAACATTCTGCTCAATGCTGCTCCGCCTCTGTATCCATTTTTGTTCATCAGTCTATAATGGTTCTTATTATCCATAAATGAGTGAGTTCATGTGGTATTTTTCTCAGCTTCCCAGGGGCCGTCCCAGCCTCACGGGGGCCGTCTCAGCACAGGGGCCGTCTTATTATCCATAAATGAGTGAGTTCATGTGGTATTTTTCTCAGCTTCCCAGGGGCCGTCCCAGCCTCACGGGGGCCGTCTCAGCATCACAGGGGCCGCCTCAACCTCACAGGGGCCGTTTCAACCCCACCAGGGCCGCTGCAAGCTCACCGGGGCCGTCTCAACCTCAGCGGGGCCGATTCAACCTCACCGGGGCCGTTTCAGCCTCACCGGGGCCATTTCAGCCTCACCGGGGCCGTTAAGGCTGAAAAACTTAATGCCTGTATTGAAAAACATGGAGCTAAGAATGAACAGACACAGATGATCTAAAATAATAGTTTATGAAAGAAGATTAAAAATGATGCTGCATGGACATACTCCCAGGACCAAAACTAGAATGACAACTAAAATACAGTTAAACTTCCTGAATAATCAACAGAAGACTCCCTGGAGAGAACTCTGATAACTGAGGACCGAAAGTAGAGACCACATAGAGACTGGTAGGAGCGGTGGAGGTGAGAAAGGGCTGGCGGTCTTCCACAGACAGCAACTGAAGTTCCAGAGAGATATTTCAGCTGTTAGGAGTTGACACTGAGAACTCTGGGATCTAATCTCCAAGCTGGGCCACCCCAACAGAGAGCACCAGAACTGAGAAGGGTACCCACATAACAAATGGCTGTGAAAAGCAGCAAGGTTTCTGTCTGCCAGGGAGAGATGGCTAGAAATTCAGGCACCCCCTTAAGGGCCTATGCACAAAATTCCCTATGGAACCACCTACCTTGTGCTCCGACAGAGGGAGGGTAGAGTGGACTGGAGCTGTGTGAGCAGAAGCCAGTATTGGGGGCTCTGGGGTTAGAGTTCAGAAGGCAGATACCCCAGTTTCCTTTGTTGAGTCATTCCCTCATGCTGCAGAAATCAGGTTTCTCACACAGACATTAGCTATACAGGTAATCTTGCCTCGGGGGAAGACAACTGATCCACCCTATTGGAAAACACCTTGCCCCATGGTATGGAGATGCTCTGGCCCATTCAGAGACTTAGAATAATAATTAGAATCCAGGAAGAAGCAATTTTTCCACCATGTTAAAAAAAAAAAAAACTTTTGAGGAACCAAGATGGCGGCAAAAGGTAAACACTTGTATGTGCTGCCTCTCACAACCACATCAAAACTACAACTAAAAGACAAAACGGCTATCACCCAGAACCACGGGAAAGCTGGCTGAGTGGAAGTTCTACAACTAGAAGGAAAGAAAAAAGTGCATTGAGACTGGGTAGGAGGTGCGGAGGCATGAAAGAGCAGAGGTATGGAGGTCTACGAAACGGGCTGGCAACTGGGTGCGCTGTTTTTTTTTTCAATCAGAAGGGAGATACAAGCTCCCAACTGCTCTGAACTCCAGTTCCCGGCCAGACTCTGGGGACCCAGACTCCTATGGGGAGAAACTGGACTGTCTGGCATCGGGT
Source organism: Myotis brandtii (assembly GCF_000412655.1). NCBI lineage: Eukaryota > Metazoa > Chordata > Mammalia > Chiroptera > Vespertilionidae > Myotis > Myotis brandtii. The sequence continues at coordinate 642,506 of NW_005357451.1, read as the reverse complement.
TGGAAAGCGAGGATGGCTTTCTCGCAGAGGTGCTCGCAGGGATCATTGTTACTGCGTGGGGGCATGGGACGCAGGATGCAGAGATTCGGAGACAGCTGACTAGCAGCCGTCGCTGTATGCTCCACCCTGGTGATTCCCTGAGACCCTGCCCCACCCAATTTACAACCCCACCCAAGCTGTGTGCAGCGGCTTTTGCATATGAATGGCCTGTCCTTTCGCAGCCTAACCTAACAAAATGCAGCTGGGTCAGAGAGCTCCAAAACTTCCAAACCCCAAACAAAGAGGAGAAATCTGCTGAGTGGCCTCAGGCAGTGGCTGACTTTGCACCTCCTTGGAGATCCAAGAGCCAGTCTACCCAGTGGTCAGTGTGAGACGATACCAGATTTCAACTCCTCACATCCATAAGTGACACACTCAAGAGGCAGACTCA
>NW_005357451.1:638450-641258 GCF_000412655.1 Myotis brandtii | reverse complement strand
CATTGATGAGAGAGAAACATCGATCAGCTGCCTCCTGCACACTCCCTACTGGGGATGTGCCCGAAACCAAGGCACATGCCCCTGACCAGAATAGAACCTGGGACCCCTGAGTCCACAGGTGGATGCTCTATCCACTGAGTCAAACCAGTCAGAGCAAAGAGAGAATCTTAAAAGCAGCAAGAGAAAAACAGTTAGTTACCTACAAGGGAGTACCCATACGACCGTCAGCTGATTTCTCAACAGAAACTATGCAGGCCAGAAGGGAGTGGCAAGAAATATTCAAAGTGATGAATAGCAAGAACCTACAACCAAGATTACTTTACCCAGCATAGCTATCATTTAGAATTGAAGCTCAGATAAAGAGCTTCACAGACAAGAAAAAGGTAAAAGAGTTCATCACCACCAAACCAGGATTATATGAAATGCTGAAGGGTATTCTTTAAGAAGAGGAAGAGGAAGACAAAGGTAAAGATAAAAATTATGATCAACAAAGTGACAACAAATACATATCTATCAACAAGTGAATCTAAAGATCAAGTCAATAAAAAATCTGATGAATAGATTAAACTGGTGAATATAATAGAATCAGGGGCATAGAAAGGGAGTGGACTGACAATTCTGTGGGGGGTGCAGGAAGAGATTGGACAAAAACCTTACACCTATGGATGAGAACAGTGGCGGGGTAAGGGCATGGGGTGGGGTGGGAACCGGGTGGAGAGGAGCAATGGGGGGGAAAAAGAGGAACATCTGTAATAATCTGAGCAATAAAGATTTATTTTAAAAAACAAATAAATAAAATGTTTCTTATATACTGTTAAAAAAAAAGGAACGGGACATCATTTTATTCCCCCCCCCCCGCAAAAAAAAACAAAATAAACTTTTGCCACACCTATGAATGATTGCCTGAGCGCAATTCAAGACAAAATTCTATCAATCTGTAGGAGGAGGTAGTCTCTGGAAGCTTTGAAACTTTGCCTTATCTAATCAGTCAGAAAGAGCATTTGGCACTGTCCTGCACTAGAGATTGAGAGGAATAAACAGTCACGAACCCAAACAGGCAGCCAAAATGAGGAGACAAAGAAACAACTCCCAAATGAAAGTACAAGAGAATTCTTTAAATAAAAAGATAAATAAAATGGAGATAAGAAATTTATCTGATAAAGAGTCATGACTAATGATGGTAAAGATGATCAAAAACATGATAAAAGATATAGCGACTTTGAAAACAAATAAAGAATGACATAGCACAAATAAAGAACACATTAGAAGGAATACACAGCAGATTGGGAGAAGCTGAGGATCAAATCAATGAATTAGACAGGGTTGAAAAATTCACTCAATAATAGAAACTAAGAGAAAAACAATTTTAAAACAGGAGGACAGCTAAAGGTGACTGTGGGACAATGTGAAATGTAACAATATTTGAATAGCAGGTGTGCCAGAAGAGACAGAAAGGGAGAAAGGGATAGAGAACATGGTTGAAGAAATAATGGCAGAAAACTTCCCTAATCCAGTAAAGGAAAAAGCCACACAAATCTAGCAGGCACAGGGAACCCCAAGTAAGAAGAACCCAAATAGGCCCACACCCAGACACATCATAATTAACCCTTTTCAGTCCAACGTGAAAGCTGACTCGACAGACCAGGTGCTAGGAGCAGGTCCAACGTCGAGGCTGAGGTCGACACCGCAAACCAGTTCAACATTCAATCCCGTCAATTAATTTGGACCAGACTGTTTGAATTCCAAAAATAAAATTGGACTGCAAAGGGTTAAAATGCCAAAAATTAAAGACAAAGAGTGAATCTTATAGGCAGCAAGAGAAAAGCAAACTGTTACCTACAAAGGAGTTCACATAAGGCTGTCACCTGATTTCTCACGAGAAACTCTACAAGCCAGAAGGGATTGGCATTATGTACTCAAGGTAATGAAAAGCAAGGATCTGAAACCAAAACTACTATAATCAGCAAGGCAATAATTCAAAATAGATGGTCAAATTAAGGACAAAAAAAAGGCTCAAGGAGTACATCACAACCAAGTCTATATTACAAGAAATGCTAAAGAGACTGCTATAATCAGAAGAAGAAATAGAGACAGAAAACTAGGCATACAGAATTAAAATGGCAATAAATAAGTACCTATCAATAATAACCTTAAATGTAAATAGATTAAATGCTCCAATGAAAAGACATAGGTTAGCTGAATGGATACAAAAACATGACCCAACTAGCTGTCTTCTATAAGAGACTCACCTCAGAACAAAAGACACACACAGGATGAGAGTGAAGGGATGGAAAAAAATTTTCCATGCAAATGGAAAAGAAAAAAAACTAGAATAGCAATACTCATATCTGGCAAAATAGACTTCAAAATTAAGGCCATAACAAGAGACAACAAAGGTCACTACATAATACTAAGGGGATCGATCCAACAAGAGGATATAACCCTGGTAAACACGTATGCACCCAATATAGGGGCACCTAAATATATAAAAAATTCTAGAGGACTTTAAGGAAGATATCAACCACAATAGAATCTTAGAAGGAAACATTAACTTTGCACTGACTTCATTGGATAAATCTTTAAGACTAAAACTTAACAAGGAAAGAGTGACTCTAAAAGAAACACTGGATCCAATGGATTTAATTGACATTTATAGAACCTTTTACCCCAAACCTCTAGAACAGCGGTTCTCAACCTGTGGGTCACAAGCCTTTTGGGGGTCGAACGACCCTTTCACAGGGGTCGCCTAAGACCATCGGAAAACACATATATAATTACATATTGTTTTTGTGATTAAACACTATGCTT
>NW_005357451.1:632287-638400 GCF_000412655.1 Myotis brandtii | reverse complement strand
CGATTCATAACAGAAGCAAAATTATAGTTATGAAGTAGCAATGAAAATAATTTTGTGGTTGGGGGTCACCACAACATGAGGAACTGTATTAAAGGGTCGTGGCATTAGGAAGGTTGAGAACCACTGCTCTAGAATATATATTCGCAAATGCACATGGCTCATTCACATAGACCACATGTTAAGACACAAAACAAGTCTCTACACGTTCAAGAAGATTGACATCATATCAAGCATCTTCTCAGATCACAGTGGAATAAAATTAGAAATCAACTAGAGTAAATACACCCAAAAACATTCAAACACATGGAGATAAAATAGCATGTTATTAAACAATGAATGGGTTACCAATGAGATCAAGAAAGATATAAAAAAACTTCTTAGAAACAAATTAAAATGAACACACAACAACCCAAAATATATGAGACACAGCAAAAGCAGTCTGGAGAGGGAATTTTGTAGCCCTACAAGCCTACCTAAAAAAATAATAAAATAAAATAAAATAAAATAAAACGAAATAAAATAAATTATTTAACCCTGCAACTTAGAGAACTAGAAAGAGAACAACAAGAAAATCCTAGAGTAACTAGATGGAAGTAAATAATAAAGATTAGAGCAGAAATAAGTGACATAGAGACTAAAAAGTCAATACAAAAAATCAATGAAACCAAGAGCTGGTTCTTTGAAAGGATAAACAAAATTGATGAACCGTTATCCAGACTCATCAAGAAACAAAGAGAGAGGACCAAAATAAATAAAATAAAAAACAAAAGCAAAGAAGTAACCACTAAAACCACAGAAATACAAAGGATTATAAGGAAATAATATGAACAACTATATGCCAAAAGCTGGACAATGTGGATGAAATGGGCAAATTCCCAGAAATATACAATCTCCAAACTAAATCAGGAGGAATCAGAGAACCTGAATAGGCCAATAACAACTGCAAAATAGAAGCAGTAATAATAAAAAAAAAAAAACTCCCAGCAAACAAAAGCCTAGGTCCGGATGACTTCACAGGTGAGTTTTACCAAATATTCAAAGAGAACTATGACCTATACTCCTCAAACTTGCCAAAAAATCCAAGAGGAATGAACACTTCCAACTTCTTTTTATAAGGCCGGCTTTATCCTAATTACAAAACCAGATAAAGACATTACAAAGAAAGAGAATTACAGGTGAATATCCCTGATGAACATAGATGCTATAATCCTCAACAAGATATTCATAAATTGGATCCAGCAATATATTAAAAAGATCATACACCATGACCAAGTGGAATTTACCAGTATTCCAGGGATGCAAGGCTGGTACAATATTTGCAAACCAATAAACATGATACATTACATAAAAAAATTGAAATTCAAAATCACATGATTATATCAATAGATGCAGAAAAAGCATTTGACAAAATCCCATTTTTGTTAAAAACTCTTAGCAAATTTGGAATAGAAGGAGAGTGTTTCAACATGATAAAGGTCATCAATGACAAACCTACAGTGAGCATCATATTCAATGGGCAAAAACTAAAATCATTTTCCTCAAGAACAGAAACAAGACAGGGTATCTGCTTTCACCACTCTTATTCAACATAGTACTGGAGTCTTAGCCACAGCGTTCAGACAAGAAGAAGTGAAAGGCATCCAAATTAAAAGGAGGAAGTAAAATTCTCATTATTCACAGATGACATGATATTGTACATAGAAAACCCTAAAGACCACCAAAAATCTATTAGATTTAATAAATGAATTTGGTAATGTAGCAGGATACAAAATCAACACCCAAAAATCTATACTTTTTTATACACCAATAATACATCCTCAGAAAGAGAAACTAAATAAGCAATCCCATTTACTATTGAAACAAAAAAAATAAAATAAAATAGTTAGGAATAAACTTAACCAAGGAGGTAAAAGACTTGTATTTGGAAAATTACAGGACATTGAAAAAAAGAGATAGAAAAAAGATGGAAACAAGTGGAAGAATATACTGTGTTCATGGATTGGTAGAATCAACATCATTAAAATGTCCATACTACCCAAGCAATCTACAGATTCAATACAATCCTTATTAAAATGTTAACAGCGTATTTCACAGATCTAGAACAAATGCTCAAAAAATTTTTATGGAACCTAAAAAGACCCTGAATAGCCACAGCAATCTTGAGAAAGAAGAACAAAGTTGGAGGAATCCACAGGCAGCAAAATCTCAGACATATGCCAAAGCAATTTCTTCACTGATAAAGCTCCTAGGGCAATGGAAACGAAAGAGAAAATAAACAAATGGGACTATATCAAAATAAAAAGCTTTTAAACAGCAAAAGAAACCATCAACAAAACAAAATGGAGCCCTCTGTATGGGAGAACATATTTGGCAATGATACATCTGATAAAGGGTTCACATCTAAATTATATGTGGAACTCACACAACTTAACAGAAAGAAGACAAACAATCCAATTTAAAAGTGGGAAAAGGTCCTAAATAGACAATTTTCTGAGGAGGACATACAGTTGGCCAAGACACATAAGAAAAAATGCTCAAAGTCACTGCTCATCAGAGAGATGCAAATTAAAATGACAATGAGCAATCACATCACATCTGTCAGAATGGCTACCTTCAATAAAGAACAAATGACAAGTGCTGGCAAGGATGTGGAGAAAAGGGAATCCTAGGACACTGCTGGTGGGAATGAATACTATTGCAGCCATTATGGAAAGCTGTATGGAGTTTCCTCAAAAAATTAAATATGCAACTGCCATTTGACTTAGTGATCCCACTTCTAGGAATATATCCTAAGAAACCCAAAACACTAATCAGAAAGAATGTATGCAACTCTATGTTTATAGCAGCACAATTTACAAAAGCTAAGATCTGAAAACAGCCCAAGTGCCCATCAGTAGATGAGTGGATAAAAAAGTCGTGGTACATTTATACCATGGAATGTTATGCAGCAGTAAAAAAGGAGACTCTCTTATCCTTTGAGACAGCATTGGGAGACCTTGAGAGTATCATTCTAAGTGAAATAAGTCAGTCAGTGAAAGACAAGTATCAAATGATCTCACTCATAATGGAATCTACTAGTAAGATACAGAAACATAGAAATATGGAAAAGAATATGGAATCTCGGAAGGAAGGCGGGGGAGGGTGATTGGGTGGGTGGGACCTCGTATGCATATATGCATGGCCCAGGGATGTTGAGGACCTTGGGTGGGGGGCAGGGGCACGTTGGCAGTGGTCAATGGGAGAAAAAGGGGGACCTATGTAATACTTTCAACAATCAAGAAATATTTTTTTTAAATAACAGTTTTTAAAAAAGAAACAGACTTTTGAGTGTTTAAAATTGACAGCAGGCTGATGGGCAGAGATGGAAGACAGGGATACAAAAGTGTACCGAACCAGCCCTGGGCCCAAGGCAGCTAACAAACCTACTCTAAATGGAAGATTGGTCCCTCCTTCTTGCATCCAAGCCCTGTGGAGACAGACACAAGAGGTGGACCAGTGGATCATTTGAACTTTCAAGCAGGGTGCTAAAGCCAAAAGATAGTGTCTGATAGTGGCCAGCATCTAAGTACTGAACAGGAAACGCAGAATTAGCAGACAGAACAGAAGAGTAGAGTCCTACTCCAGCTTATATGTGCCATTAGACTCTGGTGAAATGAACAACTGTCTTTTCCCCCCATTTTAAAATTAATCTTCTTTATCGATCTGCTGTATTGCTTGGTTATTACTCTAGTCTCTGTTGTTTTGTTCATATCTAATTTTCATCTTCCTTGACCCTACTCAATTTCCCTCTTTTCTTTGTTTTCACAACTCAATTTTTAATTTTTTTCTCTCTTCTCTTTCTCTGTTCTTCTCCTAATTTCTTAACTTGTTTCACTTCCTAAATTTAGGCCTATCTGCTCTGTCTTCTATTCTCCTTTTCAAATTTTTTTTTATTGTCTTCTCATTTCTTTTCTCCCTCCTTTAATCTAAACCATGGTCCTTCCCCTATTGTTCTAATTTTTATTCTTATTTTCTTTATTTAAGCTCTGCATCTACAGATTCTGTCCTCCCTCCATTCTGGGTATTTTTTGTTTATGCTTTTTAGTTTATTTGTTCATTTGTTTGCTTTGTTGTGTTTTCCCCCATATTTTTTCTTTCTTTTTTTCTATCATTCTTGCTTTCTTTTCTCTTTCCTAATTCTCTTTTCTCTGGTGGTCAATTTTGTTGGGGCTATAGGGGTATTGTGTACATTCTTGTTTTGCTCCTTCTGGGTCATGTTTTGTCTTGTTGTATTTTATGCTATATGGTCAGCACTTCCAAAATGGCTAGCACGATGTGGTCAGGAGTGAGCCACATAATCAGCCACCATGAGAGGAGACTCCATCCATGAATGGGACAATTTTATTTAAGACCCAACTACAACAGGAGAACACAAATATCTCAAGTAGGGGGCCTTCCTAGAACACCCAGCCCAGGAGACATGAGAGACTGAATTGCTAGGCCTCATAAAACATCTAATACATAAAACCAACACAAAATTCTGGGAAGTATAGCAGTTTAATAGAATATAGAGAAACAAATACAAAGAAACAGCAAAAATGGGGAGACAAAGAACAACCCCCAAATGAAAGAAAAGGAAGAATTATCAGAAAAGGAACTAAATGAAATGGAGGCAAGTAATTTGTCATTGAAATAATTCAAAGTAATGGTTATAAGGATGCTCAAACATCTGAATGAGAATTACAATAAACTCAATGAGAATTAAAAGGAGCTAAATGAGAAATGCACCAACATGAATAAGAATCAAGAGGAAATGAAGAGTGACATGGATGCAATAAAGAAAACTATGGAAGGTTTCAACAGTAGACTAGAAGAAGCTGAGGACTGAATCAGCGAGATGGAAGACAAGATAGAAAGAAACACCCACGCAGAGCAGCAACTGGAAAAAATTATTTTGCAAGAGGAGAGTGTAAGGTAGCTTTGGGACAACATGAAACAAAACAACATCCACATAATAGGGGTACCAGAAGGAAAGGAACCTGAGCAAGGAATAGAAAACCTATTTGAAGAAATAATGACAAAACTTCCTGACTTAGAGAGAAAAAATTCAGACAAGTGCAGGAAGCACAGAGTCCCAATCAAGATGAACCCAAAAAGACCTAGAGCAAGACACATCATAAGTAAATTGGCAAACATAAAAGACAAAGAAAGAATATTAAAGACTCCAAGAAAGACACAGCAAGTTACCTACAAGGGATTTACCATTAGACTATCAACTGATTTCCCAATAGAAACACATCAGGCCAGAAGGGAATAGAAAGAAGTATACAAAGTGATGCAAAGCAAAGTACTGAATCCAAGAATACTCTGCCCAGAAAGGCTATCATTCAAAATTGAAGGTGAAATCAGGAACTTTGCACACAAAAAAAGGCTAAAGGAGTTTATTACCAAGCAAGCAATGCAAAAAATACTAAAGGGACTGCTATAAAAAGAAGAAATAGAGGTCTCTCCTACTTTGTTCTCCTCTCTCAGGATTGCTGCAGCTATTCAGGGTCTTTTTTTACTCCAGATGAATTTTTGGAGAGTTCGTTCTAGATCTGTGAAATATGCCATTGGTATTTTAATGGAGAGTGCATTGAATCTATAGATTGCTTTGGGTAGTATGGACATTTTAATGATGTTGATTCTACCAATCCATGAACACGGTATGTTCTTCCATCTGTTTATGTCTTCCTCTATCTCTTTTTTTCAGTTTCCTGTAAATTACGGAGTACAGGTCTTTTACCTCCATAGTTAAACTTATTCTTAGGTATCTTAATATTTTTGTGCTATGGTAAATGGGATTGTTTTTTTAATCTCTGTTTTTGTAAGTTCACTATTGGTGTATAAAAATGCTGTAGATTTATTGGCTTTAATTTTATATCCTGCTATCAAGCTGTATGACAAAGCCACTGTCCTCAAAACTGCCTGGTACTGGCACAAGAACAGACATTTAGACCAATGGAATAGAATGGAGAAGCCAGAAATCAACCCAAACCACTATGCTTAATTAATATTTGACAAAGGAGTCAAGAACATACAATGGCGTCAAGACAGTCTCTTCAATAAATGGTGTTGGGAAAATTGGACAGATA
>NW_005357451.1:630189-631136 GCF_000412655.1 Myotis brandtii | reverse complement strand
AAGTGGGAGAGATCAACCAAAGGACTTGTATGCATGCATATAAGCTTAACTAATAGACACAGACACCAGGGGCTGAGGTCATGAGTGGGGGGGGGGGAATAGGGGGATAAGGACACATATATAATATCTTAATCAATAAAGAAATAAAAGAAGAAATAGGGAAGAACACAGGCATAAAGAATAAAAATGACCACAAATAAGTACCTATACATTATAACCTTAAACATAAATGGATTTAATGCTTCAATCAGAAGACATAGGGTAACTGAATGGATAGGAAAACATAATCCATATATATATTGTGGAGAGCGGCTACAGTGTTTGGACAGGTTCAAGCCTCTGACTAATGAGAAGTCACAGTCCTCCCATGGCAAAGTCACGTGAAAGTCCCAGTTTGGAGGGCAAAGCCCTCCCAGCACAATTATAGCCGGAGGCTATAGTTGTAAGCTTGAACCTATATTCCAAACACATGGTCCTGTGTGTCTGAGTAATGTGGGCTTGCTAGAGTTCACGTGCATGTAATTGAGTAGATTACAACATTGTTAACATCTTGACCATGCCCTTACTTTACCTCAAGGAATCTGGCTATAAAATAAAGACTTGGCTTGTGGGAGCTGTCGCTGTCTCTCCATCAGAGAAGCAGTGTCCCACTGAGACCCAGCTTTCATTCTCTTGTCTGTCTTTTCTAAATCCTTCACCGCCCCCACTCAGGTTCACCCTTGGCCATGCTGGTGTGGCACAATATATGCTGTCTACAAGACACTTTGTTTTTTTTGTTTTTGTTTGTTGTTGTTTTTTTTGATAGACAAATGTTTATTAGAAAAAATAAATACTTTAACATTTATTGGTTATACTTTAAGACTTGACATGCAAAAATGTGTTTCCTCTTTGTTTTTTAGAGTTCAGTTGTTGGAGGATTTGTTTCCCATTATCTTCTAGAGAAATCT
>NW_005357451.1:613240-629893 GCF_000412655.1 Myotis brandtii | reverse complement strand
TTGATTTTTTCATCTGTTTCTTCTTGCTTCTTGCATAAGTTGTTGACTTTTTCCTCCATCCGGTTTATGCATTCTAGGATCCTTAATCTGAATTCTTTTTCTGTCATGCTGCATGCCTCTGTATCACTTAGCTGTTTTTCTGGCGAGCCCTCCTTTTCTTTCCTTAGGGGTTTCTTTGTCTACCTATGGTAGATCTCACGGACATATCTAGATATTGAGTCATTCAGGAGCTGCTCCTTGGGTGGCAGTGGCTCCTAGGGCTGTAGTTGCTCCTCGGGCAGTTGTGGTAGCAGCTGCTCCTCAGCTGACAGCAGCTCCTTTGGTGGGTGCTGTTCATAGATGTGGTGGCTCTTCTGGCTGGTGGGGGGAAGCTTCTCACACAACTGCTGTTCCTCAGACAGAGGGTGTGCTGATCACGAGGCTGCTGTTCCTTGGATGGGGGCTGACTACACACGCAGTTGCTACTCCTTGAACTGGGGCGGACTGCTCACGTGGCTGCTGATCCTCGAATGGGGGCTGGCTGCACGTTGCTGTTGTTCCTCTGATGTGGTGGGCTGCTTGTGTGGCTACCGCTCCTAGGACCGGCTGCTGCTCATCGGACAGGTACAGGCTGTTGTGGCTCTGCTCCTAGGACCGGTTCGTGCTGCATAGGGCTGCCTCTCCTTGGATGTGGGCGGTCTGCTCATGTGGCTGCTGCTCCTCAGACCGGGGTGGGCTGCTGCTGCTCCTCTAATGGGGCCAGGCCGCTCGCAGAACTGCTGCTCCTCGGATGGGGGCAGGCTGCTCACACAGCTGCTGTTTCTAGGATTGGGCAGGCTGCTCATGCGGCTGCTGCTGCTTGGGCGAGGGCAAGACGCTTGTGCAGCTGCTGCTTCTCGGACTAGTGCAGGGTGCAGGCTGTGCGCAGCTGCTGCTCCTCGGATGGGGGCAGGCTGCGCAGGGCTGCCGCTCCTCAGACGTAGGATGACTGCTCTTGTGGCTGCTTCTCCTCGGACAGGTCGGGCTGCTCGCGTGGTTGCTGCTCTTCGGACGGGGAAGCGGGCTGCTCACACAGCTGCTGCTCCTTGGACATGGGCAGGCCACATGAAGCTGCTTCTCTTAGGCTCAAGGCAGACTGTTCACGGGGTTGATGCTCCCTGGACAAGAGCGCGCCGCTCACGTGTCTGCTGCTCACGTGGTTGAAAAAGTAATGTGAAAAGAAGTAGGAAATAAAGGTACAAATAAAAAAAAAAGGAGAACAAAGAAAGGAGCGTGCACTTTGTGGAGTCTTATTCAACTGCTAAGAGTCAGTTCATAAACATTCTCTTATGTGAACTTTACCCTCATACACTGACATTCACACCTGCACCTTAGTTGGGTATAGTTGGTGACTTCTTTCTCTGTTCACATAGAGCAGTGGTTCTCAACCTTGGCTGCACATTAGAATCACCTGGGAATCTTTTTAAAATCCTGATTTCTGGGCCTCATCCTCCGGAAATTCTGTTTCTTTGTTACTAATGTTGTGGCCCTACCCCATAACAAAGAAACAGAATTTCCAGAGGGTGAGGCCCAGAAATCAGGATTTTAAAAAGATTCCCAGGTGATTCTAATGTGCAGCCAAAGTTGAGAACCACTGCATAGTCTGAGGTGTTTTATATGCATTCATAAATCTCAAGTACCCACTTTCACAGGTGGTTCCCACCACTCTGTCTGCCATTCCTACTCTGGTTTCTTGGTCACTTGAAGCTTCTATATAATATACCTTTCTTGACTATCAATACTTTTCCATTGTTCCTTATACCTCATTTTACATGTAGCTGCTGCTTCTAATATTTATCTCCTTTAATCTCCCAACAATGCTTTGAGATACATAGTTTTGTTATTTTCATTTTGAACCTGAAAACATAAGACAGAGTAGGGAATGAGGGAGAATGACTGGCATTACCTCAGAGTTTACTTATCAGTATTGTTCTGAACTTTTTACATATGTTCTTAATGAGCTTTAGAAACTTTCTAATACTACACAATTAGAAGATTGTAAGGCCAAACTTTGAACTCATGTACTCTGATTTTAGATTCTCAAATCTAAAATCACTATGTAGGCTCTGATTCTGGTAGCTATCAAGACAACAACAGTGGAAAGGCAGCCAAAGTATTAATAACTTTAACAAACATCAAAATGCCCACATAATTTATGACCACATCTCAAACTGAAGGTTGTTGATCTGCTGAGTTATTAATTTATTAGAGGTCCAGTGCATGAAATTCGTGCACAGGTAGGGGCCCTAGGCCTGGCTGGCGATCAGGGCTAATCGGGCCTTTCGGCTGCTGACCGGGGCCTTCCTTCCCCACTGCCGGCTGCTGGCCAGGGCCTCCCTTCCCCAGCTGCCAGCTGCCAGCCAGGGCCTTTCTTCATTCTGTGTCACCCCCTGGTGGTCAGCGCACATCATAGCAAGCTATCAGTCTCCCATCGAACTCCCGCAGGGACAATTTGCATATTAGGCTTTTATATATAGAGATTAGTGGGTAAAAAGTTACTTTTTAATAATTTGTATAATTCCTATGACTCCAAACATTAAACGATATAAGCTGAAAAGTTTTCAAGTGTAGAGTTACTAATACAGTGTAAGTCTATATTTTCTGTATAAAGTTCTATTAGTGAACAATTCACAGTTACTAATCTCTATGTAAGCTCTTAGCAGAATGAATACTTTGAATATTTAAGAAGTTGAGAGTAAGAAATATCCTGTAGCATATGGTTGAAGAAAGAATAGTCATCAAGACCTTTAGCAGGAAAGATCAATAAAAATTTTATTCAAATATTGGTAATGGTCCCTGGCGTAATCTCCTTTTAGGACCTGGCCACTTTTTTTTATTATTCTTTTATTAGAACTTTTTCCTTTTGGTTAGCATATTGTTGCATAAATTAGTTTAAGACCATAAGCCTTTAAAAAAAAAGACAAAAAAAGACCATAGGCCTTAAAAGTTTGTTGACATTTTATATGAAAAGCAAGCAAGTTTCAGTTACTCTTGTCATATATTTACTTTATGGGGAAATATGTCAAATATAGTAGAATATTGCTTGGGAAAAGATTGGTTAAATCTACTTTATGAAACAGTGATCTGAACTTAGGTATAAATTCTACTTTTGAAATATAAGAGTATATTTGATTCTTAGCAACATAATATAAAAAGACTGTATAAAAAGACATAATATAAAAAGAATTTTGCATACCCAGCCCATATAAAATTTATGATTACACTCAGCCTGAGGGGAAAAAATGAATACTGTGGCTTGCTCTCTCTTTGGTGGCCTGTGATTATGTTTTTGTTTTGTTTTTTAAATATATTTTATTGATTTTTTTACAGAGAGGAAGAGAAAGGGACAGAGAGCTAGAAACATCGATGAGAGAGAAACATCGATCAGCTGCCTCCTGCACACCTGCTACTGGGGATGTGCCTGCAACCAAGGTATGTACCCTTGACCGGAATCGAACCTGGGACCCCTCAGTCCGCAGGACAACGCTCCATCCACTGAGCCAAAGCAGTTAGGGCTGATTATGTTTTTGGTGGATATACTTACTGAGATCCACTGGAAGGATTGCTGTTTTTCTCCTGACTGGACCAACTTAACAAGGCAGACCCAATTCCAGGCCAAACTGAAGAATCCTATAATGATGTCCAACCTCCTTTTCTGCTCTCTGAATATGTTTTACCCTTCTTGAGATGTGAGGAATTAGAATCTTTTCTTTTGGGCTAAGTGAAATTATAGTTTGGTTTTATTTTACTAATACAGTGTAAGTCTATATTTTCTGTATAAAGATCCATTAGTGAACTATTCACAGTTTTGCAGGACTCTGATTTCTAATTTTCATCCATTACTTAGAAAAATATCTGGCACAAAGTTGAATACCCTTAATATATATTTACTGCTTGGCTTGATCAGTGAATATCTATTTAATTGAAAGACTACTTTGAGCTAAGCCTTGGAAGAAGTCTTATGGAAGAGTCAAGAGAAAACAATGACTGGATCCATTTTGTAAAGGAATTTAAAAACTAGCTTGTGCAGAACAAAATTGATACAATTTCAAATAACTTATTGACAACTATCCAAAACAGCATATAATTACAGTAGCCATGCCTTATTCTCTGGGTGTATGTTACAAGACCCCGAGTGGATGCCTGAAACTGTGGATGGTACAGAATCCTACATACAGTTTTGGGCAAAAGTAGGTTTACAGTTGTGAATAGTTGGTACACAGATTATTCTTGTATTATTATTTTTTAATTCTTATGTTATTTATTTGTATTGAAACTATAAACCTACTTTTGCCCACCTCTGTATATTATGTTTTTTTCCCTGTACACACATATCTATAATAATGTTTAACTTATAAATTAAATACTAGTATAGTAAGAGATTAACAATAACTGATAATAAAATATAACTATTATAACAATATATTGTAATAAAATTCATGTAGATGTTTTCTCTCTCAAAATAACTTATTGTACTATACTCATATTTTCAATCAAAGGGAGCACTTTATGGCTTGTCTTTGGCATATCTGAATTGCCAGAATCACTACTTTTGAGCTTTGGGACCATTATTAATTAAAATAAGGGTATCATATATAGTATAGATACACTGGATAAAGGGATGATTCATGCCCCATGAGGGATGGACTGGAACAGCTTGAGATTTCATTATGTATCAAGTAATTAAAAATTTATGAATTGTTTATTTCTGGAATTTTTCCCTTTATTGATTAAGATATTACAAATGTGTCATTTTCCCCCCATTGTCCCCATCCCCCCACTCATGCCCTCATCCCCTGGTGTCTGTATCCATTGGTTATGCTTATCTGAATGCATACAAGTCCTTTGGAATTTTTTATTTAATACTTTTTGACTGTGATTGTCCATGAGTAACTGAAACCATGGAAAATAAAATCATTGATAAGGGGAGACTACTATAGGTGTAAAGTTAAATTTCACAAGCTAAATGTTCTAAGTATTATTAAGAGCTTTAAGTAGCTTTTGAGTAAATGGAACATTAAATTATTCATATTATCAATGAATTAAATATATTTACATATTCACATAAACATTACACCAGGCTAAATTTTGCCACTTTAACTGAAGCTCAGTCAATATTTTTATTTTAACAGATAATGAACCAGCTCTTCTCTGGACTAGTTGGAAATGTGAATATGAACAAATAAAAATGATTATAAATTATTTTAAAAGAAACTTAGCTTTATAACTTGCAATTTTATAGCCATTAAATATAGCTGCAAATTATAAAATACTTTATATAGGATTTGACTTCATGACTAGATTTTTAAAAGAGAGTTTTAAATTATCATAGCCAATGTTTGAAAGGTAGTTAGTGCTTTTAAATATGTCTTTGTTCTTTGAGGGTAACTTAATCTTGTCAAAAATGTATTCACATTATTACTTTGCATAGAAAAATATTACCTCAATAAACATCAAGAAACTAAACTTAAAGGCAATTTCCCCAAAATGTCTAAATTATATCAGTGAACAAAGCAAACAAAAACGTTATGTCCTCGCAGAGCTTATATTCTAGCATGTAAGGTTCATGAGATTTCAACTAAATTTAAAAATGAAGTGAGGATGGGAAACATTTCCTTAACCCAAAGACAATAGCCTTTTAAATGGCCATGTTACAAACTAATTCAGTAAGATATCTTAGGCGTTATATTGCAAAAGAATACAAGACAGAAATATTCATTCCTAATTTCCTATCACTCTTTTATTCTCTTTGTCTCTGTACATACACTGTATTTCATTGTGTGTGTGTGTGTGTGTGTGTGTGTGTGTGTGTGTGTGTGTGTGTGTGTATTTTGTGTATTTGGGGGTCATAAAAGGAATGGATAGCTTTTGTATCCCCTTGTTTCTTAAAATTCTTTGTCTCTTTTTAATTTGTTTCTGTCTGTCTCTTAATCTATCAATTCTACGTCTCTCAACAGGGAGGTTGCTACTTTACCAAGATCACCCAATTCATAAGACAAAGTCCAGGTATCATGACTCTAAATCATTGGATATTTTCATTATACCACCATGTTTCACATTTGTCTCTTTTTTTGAAAAGCTAGGAATCCAATTTTAGCTAATATGGACTAAACACACAGCAGTCATTTTATCTTATACATGCAACAATAAAACATTTTTTTAAAGTCTCTTAGGCAAATCATGTGCTGAACAGAGGCAGAATTCTAATATGGCTCTCCAAGATTTCTAGCCTCTGAAGTAGACATACTTTCCATCAGTTATTTAATCTAAATATAATCAAAGTGATGTTGGGAAGGTGTTTTGCAGATGTACTAATGTCCCAAATCAGCTCACCTTAAGATAGAGAGATTATTTGCATAGATCTGATGTAATCAGGTGAGCCCTTAAAAAACAAAGAATTTTGTCTGAAAGTCAGAGATATTACCAGTTGCAATGATTAATGACCCCCTGCTCTGGAACTGAGCAATCAGTAAATACCACAACCCTGAAAGAGCACATCGGGGAAAACTGATGAATATTCTGCTGAAACCCTCCCCTGATCCCTCCCCTAAGATTCCCACCTGAGAGAGAGAAAAAAACCCTCAAGACAAAAATCCCAGCAAATGCTTTCCCTCCTGGGAGCATGCCTTTCCCTTCCTCCACTTCATCCCCCACAGGCAAGCATCTCCTAAATTCTATGGGACCCTATTAGACTTGCAACCAGAAGATCAATGGGCATCTCTAAGGCCTCCTTTTCCATAATTCACAGTAAACTAAAGCAGCCCCACCTTGATTGAATTTCTTTCCTATAACATTTTTAGAAAACCAAAGCAGCCCATCCCAGCCCAGGCTTTCCTATTGCTTCTTCTATGCTAAGTCCTTCCTTGTTTCACTATCCCCAGCTTTAATAAATATACCCTCAAAGTAAAAAAGGAAACAAAAACCTAAACATTTGGTGGAGGAGGGTTTGTGTTCTATTGCTGACCTGAAGATGGAAGAGCCACTTGGCAATAAATGCAGAATACATCTGGGACCTCAGAGCTGTCCTTGGCTGGCAGCCAGAAAGGAAATGGAGACCTCAGTCCTAAACCACAAAGATCTGAATCCTGCCAACAAGAATAAACTTGGAAGTGGATTTTTCCTCAGAGCCTCCAGACTAGGACTCAGTCCAACTGAAATTTTGTGATACTCAGAGCAGAGAACTCTGTCATGCCATACCAGATTTATGACCTACAAAATTGTGACCTAATAAATGAGTACTGTTTTAAGATGCTAAATTTTGGTAATTTCATATGCAGTAATAGAAAATCAGTATACAATGTGTTAGTTTGCCAGGGCTGTCATAACAAAGTACCACAGACTGAATGGTTTAAACCAGTGGTCAGCAAACTCATTAGTCAACAGAGCCAAATATCAACAGTACAACGATTGAAATTTCTTTTGAGAGCCAAATTTTTTAAACTTAAACTATATAGGTAGGTACATTGTTATTAACTTAATTAGGGTACTCCTAAGGCTTAAGAAGAGCCACACTCAAGGGGCCAAAAAGCCGCACGTGGCTAGAGAGCCGTAGTTTGCTGACCACGGGTTTAAACAAAAGAAAGTTACTTTTTTCACAATTCCGGAGGGTCAAAGTCTAAAATCATGGTATTAGTTTGGGATGATTTCTTATGAGGCCTTTCTCCTTGGTTTTTAGATGGTTTCCTTTTAACGGTTTTCACATGATCTTCCCTCTGTATATGTCTGTGACCTAATCTCTTTTTATAAGGCTACTGGTCATATTGGATAATGTCATTTTAATTTAGTCACCTCTTCAAAGACTCTAACTTCAAATATAGTCTCATTGTGACATCCTAAGTGTTAACATTGCAACATTTGGATTTAGGGGTAATGACACAATTCAGTCTATAACACATGGGGAGACTAGTTAGTAGATTTTTGTGGTAGTCCAGAAGAGAAATAACAGTGACTTGGACAAGAACAATAGAGTTGGAGATAGAAGTAAATTAATTCAAGAAAATTTTAAATGAATTACTTACAGGGCTTGCTGATAGATTATATGTGGACTATGAAAGAAAAACGGGGGGGGGGATATCTGTAATACTCTCAGCAATAAAGATTAAAAAATGTTGCTTTCCTGAGCAATTGTAAGGAAGAAATGTAGTAGTATTTGTAGTGGAGGAGACTGAAGCAGGTAATGGATTCTTCAAAAAGAAATCAAGGTTTTATTTTGGTTATCTTCAGTTTGAGCTTCCTATTAGACCAGGTGGGGATGCCAAGTAGACAGTGAAAATATGAGTATGGAACTCAGAGGAAAGGCTACAGATATAAAGTTGAAGTTTCTTGGCATTAAGATGGTATTAAGGCCATGGGACTAGAAAGGAGAAGGGAGTTGGTTTTTCTTTAAAGCATAAAACATGAAATGTCAATGTTATTACAAAATAATAAATGAACACTATATATTTGTTTGATCCAGCAAGTAACCTATTTAAAAAGATACCAGTAGAGTTCATTATTATCCTAAGTTAGAAAGAAGTTTTCAGATTTCTTTATAATATTCAATAGCCATAATAAGAAATCCATGGGCTGAAAAGTTCAGTGGAGTGGGGATTGGGAAGGGGATTAGAGGGGGTACAATCAAATAAAGATAATATTGATGTCAAAGTACCAGGTACTTGAAAGTAAGGCTAAGGAGTTCAACTTGATTATGCAGAAGAATGGTGATACTAGAGAGCTTTGAGCATACTCCTTGCAAATAAAAATGATGTTTTGAAAAGATAAATCTGGTGCTAGTACAATGGATGGTTGGGAAGAGTGAAGGTAGGTGTGTGGGAGACATGAATTTAGAGGTAGAGAGACCAATTTAAGGTTATTATAGGAATTCATGCAGCATTATCAGACAACAAAGATTCTTGGAGAGTCAAAAAGAGAGATAATATATTTTTCTTTGTTAAAAAAGTATTTAGTCCAAAACAGAGTAGATTCTTAAAAAAATACTAAATTTCTGCCCTCTATCTTTGGCCACATCTCCAATAATTGGGCCTGTGAGATACAAATTAAATACTTCCTTTAAGATTGAAGTAAGATAAAAAAAAATAATTGAATCTCTACCAGTATGTCAGTATGTGTTGTAACCAGGGTTGGATATGAGACAAGCAATTAACAATCTTGAAATATGCCTTAGTAAGGTATCCCTGAGACAATTTCCTTTGTGGACTCTGTACCTCCTGAAGTAAATGTTACTGCATAATGTCATTTTCTTTATTTGTTTGTCAGATTCATCCATAAATTAATTGAAGCTATAGTCCTTAGATATAAAACTCATTAAGGCAACTTGATTGTAATACAGAAATTTGAATTTAAGTACCAATACTAAGTTTGAAATATAAGATTATGGTTTGCCATTGGCTATCCTATATAATAAAGAGGGAATATGCAAATTAACCATCACTCTGCCACAAAGATGGCTGTACCCACAGCAGAGGCCAAGTTCCCCTAACGATCCTTAATGAGTAATCAGCAAGGACCTGAGGCTGCGCCCTCCCCGCCCCCATGGGGTTTGACAGGGGACCTCAGGCCGTGCCCCCCACCCTGGTGCCAGGCCGGGGGACCTAAGGCCATATCCCCCACCTGGGAGGGCTTGACAAGGGACCTCAGGCCAACCCCCCTACCTCAGCGCCAGACCAGAGGACCTCAGGCCATGCCCCCTACATGGCAGGGCTTGATGGGGGACCTGAGGCCACACCCCCTGCCCTGGCACTGGGCCAGGGGACCTGAAGCCATGCCCCCAGCCTGGTGGGGCTTTACAGGGGACCTCAAGGTTCTCCCCCCACCCCAGTGCTGGGCCAGGGGACCTCAGGCCATGCCCCCCACCCAGTGAGGCTTGACAGAGGACCTGAGGCTGTGTCCCCCTCCTGGTGGGGTTTGATGGGACACCTGAGGCTGTACCCCCCTCCCGGCACTGAGCAGGGGGACCTGAGGCTGCGCCCCCCACCCAGCAGGGCTTGACGGGGCATCTTAGGCCATGTCCCCCACTTAGCAGGGCTTGACAGGGGATCTCAGACCACGTCCCCCACCCGGCAGGGCTTTACAGGGGAACTCTAGGCATGCCCCCTGCCCCGGCCTGGGCTGGGGGACCTCAGGCTGTGCCCCCCACCTGGCAGGGCTTGACAACAGTGGGACCGGCCAGGTCTGGATCTAGCCCAATAGGGGGCAGGGGGCGGCCAGGTCTGGGTATCGCATGATTTTGAGTCGCACGTGGGTGGGCAGGGACTTGACTCTTGGTCCCATAGTGTGCCCCAGACTCTGACAGGAGGAAGATTTTCATATACTTTTTACTAATTTTCTTTCATCTCTGACACTTCTATTATAGAGAAAGGGCAAATAGCAATATTAAAATATTTCCTCTAATTAATCCCCTTTTAATGTGCACGAATTTTGTGCACCGGGCCACTAGTGTAATATAAAAGGTACATATATATAACATAATGCTGATAAATAATGTGCATAGCAAAGTTGGGAGATATATACACACACACTAATAAAAGACAAAGATGCTAATTGACTGTACCTTTGGTACACCCTAAGCCACACCCACCAGCCAATCAGAGCGACTATATGCAAATTAACCCAACAAAGATTGCAGCCAGCAGTCATGGAGCTGGAGCAAGCAGGAGGCTTGGTTGCCCCGGTGATGGAGGAAGCCAAGCTTCCCTCCTGCTGTGAGCCGGCTGTGGCCTCCGCTCATGGCAACAAAGTTTCAATTATAGAAGACAAATAAATCCCAGATACCTGCTTCCAGCCAGTCTCCACTGAGACTTAGGTGGCTGAGGGCTGTGGCCAGCCTGAAAACAGCCATAAGCCCCTCACCCAGGCTGGCCAGGCACCCCAGTGGGGATCCCCACCCTGAAGGGGCCGTGGCCAGCCTGAAAATAGCCATCAGCCACTGACCCAAGCTGGCCACACCCTCATAGGGTGAGGGCCCCTGCTGGGGGGCTTGGCCAGCCTGCAACAGCAATGAGCCCCTCACCCAGGCTGGCCAGGCTGAAAATGGCCCTCAGCCCCTCACCCAGGCTGGCCAGGTACTCCAGGGGCGACCCCCACCCTGAAGGGGCTGTGGCCAGCCTCAAACAGCCATCAGCCCCTCACCCAGGCTGGCCAGGTACTCCTATATAATAAAAGGTTATTATGCAAATTGACCCTAATAGCAGATCGACTGGGAATGATTGGTCACTATGACACACACTGACCACCAGGGGGCAGATGCTTAATGCAGGAGCTGCCCCCTGGTGGTCAGTGCGCTCCCACAGGGGGAGCTCTGCTCAGCCACAAGCCAGGCTGATGGCTGCCAGTACAGCGGTGGTGGTGGGAGCCTCTCCCGCCTCCTCAGCAGCACTAAGGATGTCCAACTGCAGCTTAGGCCTGCTCCCCGCTGGCAAGTGGACATCCCCGAGGGCTCCCAGGCTGCCAGAGGGATGTCTGACTGCCAGCTTAGGCCCAATCCCCCAGGGAGTGGGCCTAAGCCAGCAGGTGGTCATCCCCCGAGGGGTCCCAGACTGCAAGAGGGCACAGGCCAGGCTGAGGGACCCCCCCCCCAAGTGCACAAAATTTTGTGCACCGGGCCTCTAGTATGTATGTATATATATATTAGATGCCTGTTGCACGAAGAGATTCCCTTCCCTTGGCTGCTGGCACCAGTTTTCCTCTGGCACCTGGGACCCAGGCCTTTGCTCTGGCTGGGCTCCAGCCAGAGCCCCCCTGCAGCAGTCAGGCTTCGTGCCTCTGCTGATCCCTGGGGCATGAGGCCTCTTGGCTCTGCTGATCCCGGGGCTGTGAGGCCTCACGGCTCCGCTGATCCTGGGGTGGTGAGGCCTCGCGGCTCCACTTGGCGCTGGGGCCATGAGGCCTACCGGCTTCGTTGATCCAGGGGCCGTGAGGCCTCACGGCTCCGCTGATCCCGGGGGCATGAGCGGCTCCGCTGATCCCAGGGGCATGAGGCCTCTTGGCTCTGCTGATCCCGGGGCTGTGAGGCCTTGCGGCTCCGCTGATCCCAGGGGCGTGAGGCCTCATGGCTCCACTGATCCCAGGGCCATGAGGCCTCACAGCTCTGCTAATCCTGGGGCTGTGAGGCCTCTTGGCTCCGCTGATCCCGGGGCCATGAGGCCTTGTGGCTCTGCTGATCCCAGGGGCATGAGCGGCTCCGCTGATCCTGGGGCCGTGAGGCCGCACGGCTCCGCTGATCCCAGGGGCATGAGTGGCTCCACTGATTCTGGGGACGTGATGCCTTGCTGCTCGGCTGGCTTCGGGTACGTTTGGCTTCGCTCCACCGCTTGGAGCCTACGTATGCAAATTAACCCCATCTTTGTTGGAGGTTAATTTGCATATCACCTTGATTAGCCAATGGGAAGCATAGCAAAGGTATGGTCAATTACCCTTTTGTCTTTTATTAGATAGGATATATATAATTTCAGAGGATAGTGGTTATTTTAATGATTTTTATATTGCTACCTTTACTGCTGTTATTAATCATGTCCTTTATTATTTGTATTTCTTCTCTTGGTAAATAGTATGTTCCTTCATCTACATATCTACTGGGATCTCAGATTGGGATTCTTTTTTTGATTTCTTTAACAATTTGTAATCAGAATGCTAACATTTTCATATTTATTTCTCCAAAATTCCTCTAACACCTTATATTAATATTTTGAATACATATATATTACACAATTGTTTTAGCTTCTGTATTAAAGAATACAAAACAAGGTATGTGGGCTAATTTTATTCAGGCTGCCAAGCCTCTTAGTGTCTGTCCACACTCTTTAAAAGTCAGTAAGAGTCAAAACTTTACTGGGTGACCCTGTAAAGTCAAGGGCCCATGTCAGTCTGAAGCAACAGATCATAAATCTAGTTGGGCTACTACAATATCCCTAGTGGAGACTCCATTCCTCCCCCAACTACTTATCAAAGCTCTCAATTACCTTGGAAACTCTCAGGCTATCAGACTATCTCCACCATTCTTTCCCAATCCTACCTGAAGCACTGAGGACTACCCCATTGCCCCCCTCTGCTTGGTTCCCCACCCCACAACAGGCCTTCACCACCCTACTTTCTGTGTTCATATTTAAGATCTTTGGTGAATCTCTTCCCACCCCTTCTCTCCCCTTCCCTCTGAGATTCGTCAGTCTGTTCCATGTTTCCATGCCTCTGATTCAATTTTATTCACCAGTTTGTTTTATTCATTAGGTTTATTGTTTGTTTATTTTGATTTGATAGATATGTATTTATTGCCATTTTATTGTTCATATTTTTTTATCTTTTTTTCTTCTTCTTCTTACTCTTCTTAAAGAATACCCTTCAACATTTCATGTAATACTTGTTTGGTGGTGATGAACTCTAGCTTTTTCTTGCCTTGCTATTCATCACTTTGGATATTTCCTGCCATTCCCTTCTGGCCTGCAAAGTTTCTGTTGAGAAAATAGCTGACAGTCATATGGATGCTCTCTTGTAGGTAACTAACTGCTTTTCTCTTGTTGCTTTTAAGATTCTCTCTTTGTCTTTAACCCTTAGCATTTTAATTATGATGTGTCTTGGTGTGGGCCTCTTTGTGTTCCTCTTGTTTGGGACTTTCTGTGCTCCCTAGACTTGTAAGTCTATTTCTTTCACCAGGTAGGGGAAGTTTTCTATGATTATCTCTTCAAATAGATTTTCAATATCTTGCTCCTTCTCTTCTCCTTCTGACATCCCCATAATGCGAATGTTGGTACACTTGAAGTTGTCCCAGGGGCTCCTTATACTATCTTCATATTTTTGGATTTTTTTTTCTTTTTGCTCCTCTGATTAGGTATTTTTTGCTTCCTCATAATCCAAATCATTGATTTGATTCTCAGAATCCTCTACTCTACTGTGGAATCCCTATAAATTATTCTTTATTCAGTTAGTGTATGCTTAATTTTTGACTGGTCCTTTTTCATGTCTTAGACAGTCCCACTAAGAACCTTGAAAGTCTCATAAAGATCCTTGAGTAACCTTATAATCATGGTTTTAAACTCTGTATCGAGTAGTTTGCTTGCTTCCATTTCTTTCACTACTGACATGTTTCTTTGTCTTCACATTTTGGCTGCTTCCCTGTGTTTGTTTCCATGTACTAGGTAGAGCTGCTATGTCTCCTGGGATTGGGTGAGTGGCCTTGTGTAGTAGGTGTTCTGTAGGGCCCAGTGGCTCAGCCTCCCCAGTCACCTGAACTGGGCACTCTAGGTGTGCCCCTGTGTGGGCTATGTGCAGTCTTGTAGTTGAGTCTTGATTGCTATTGGCATCTCTGTGAGGAATTGACCTCCAAGCCAATTGGCTGTGAAGACCAACTTCAACTACAGTGGGATTATTGCTGTGCAGGAAACACCCCTATGGAGCAGGACTTGCTTCAGTGGGGCTTTGTTGCTCACTGAATCTACCCCTTGAGTGTGTTGCTTATGGATGTGTAGAGTTGTAATCTGTTATGGTCTGAAGCTGTCCACTGGGTGCACTGGCTCTAGGGCCTCCAGGGAGGTGCAAAGTCAACCACTGTCTGGGGCCCCCAGCAGGATCTACAGAGGGATCTGCAGAT
Source organism: Myotis brandtii (assembly GCF_000412655.1). Taxonomy (NCBI): domain Eukaryota; kingdom Metazoa; phylum Chordata; class Mammalia; order Chiroptera; family Vespertilionidae; genus Myotis; species Myotis brandtii. Next base: position 615,297 of record NW_005357451.1, on the reverse strand, counting down.
TGGTGCTATTTGTATTGGACTTGGAGGTGCCCAGGTGAGGCCCAGCTGTGAAGCAAGGCAGGCTGGTGCCAAGTTTTAGGCCTTTTATTGGTAGGTTTGGGGCATGCTAACACCAGCTTCAGCTTGTTTGAGAGATTTTAGCAAACTCTGAAGCCTGAGCAAGGATAGGCCATTCATATGGAAAAGCTGCTGCAAAAAGCTTGGATGGGGCTTCAAGTCCAGTGGTGCAGGGGTCTCAGGGAATTACCACAGTGGAGCAAACAGTGTGGGCCATGTTGATGGAAACTCAGATATGGCTGCCAGTCAGCCCTGTAACAAGGGAGGTCCCAGCCCAGGAACAATGACCCCTGCAAGCACCCCCGCTTGGAGAAAGGTTCCCCCAAGTTCTTGCCTGGATGCCAGACAATCCAGTTCCTCCTCGTGTGTGTCTGGGTCCCCCAGAGCCGCCCAGTGCTGGAGCTCAGAGGAATCGAATCTTAATAAGTTCATGCTCTGGCCCTTTAAAAGGAACATCTGGGTCTCCAGTAGCTTTCATGTCACTCTGCTAAAATTCTTGCTGGTTTTTACAGCCCATAGTTATGGAGACTTCTCTTCCTAGCTCTGGGACCCTGGTCTGGGGCTCTGGTGTGGATCTGGGACCCCTTGCTTCTCACAGGCAGCCTCTGCAAAGACGATCTCCCTCCCAATTAAAAAGATGGCACCCCTCCATGTCGGACCAGCCCGTTCTGTGCCTCCACCCATCCTATCAGTCTCAATGTGCTTTCTTCTTTACTTCTCTAGTTATAGAACTTCCATTCCACCAGCTTTCAGGCAGTTCTGGATGATGGTTGTTCTGTATTTTAGTTGCAATTTTGATGTGGTTGTTGTGGGAGGTCTTGAGGGCAGGCGTTTACCTATGCCACCATCTTGGTTCTCCTTCCATTGTTGTAATTATTTCTCCTAGCTTTTATCAGACAACTGCACAATGTTTATTGCTTCTATGAAATTTGAACAACTTGTATAATTGCAATTTTTCATTGTGCAGTTTTGCCTTTGAAATTGGGTCATTTTCTGCTCAGTGATACCTGTTTCAATAGTTCTACTCAATTTAATAATTTACTTTTATTCTTTAAATTTTAAATTTTTTATTTTTTAAATATATGTTTTATTGATTTCAGAGAGTAAGGGAGAGGGAGAGAGAGATAGAAACAACAATGATGATAGAGAATCACCGATTGCATACCCCACACTGGGGGCCGAGCCCACAACCCAGGCATGTGCCCTTGGCCAGAATCAAACCAGGAACCTTCAGTCCGCGGGGCGACGTTCTATCCACTGAGCCAATCCAGCCAGGGCTAATATTTTTATTTTTAAACAAAATCCTATTTATGAAACAACAGTACTTAATATTTTAGGCTTAATAGTTTTTATTTGTAAGCATCCATTGGATTCGTTTTATTCACTGTTTTCAAAGATTTTGATGTATATAATTTCATTTAAGTTATACATTTAGTATGATAACAGATATTGAAAATGCAACTATAACTAGGGATTATGTTGCAACATTCCTTAAAATAGATAAAAAGGATACAGACCTTCAATGTTCAACAATATGGAGATTGCTTTATAATGCTTCCATAAATGGAATATTATATAGCTTTTTATAAGAGTGAAAAATTTTAATATGCTACTGATATAAAAAGTTGCCTGTGATAAGTTATTTGAAGGAGAGCACATTAAATGTTTGTATATGCATATATATACATGTACTTATAAAGATTAGATGATAGATAGATAGATAGATAGATAGATAGATAGATGATAGATAGATAGATACATAGATAGAACACATAATACACTCAAAACTGCTAACATTGTTTACCTATGGAAAGTGAGTTTGGGGAAAGATCACAATGATTTCAGTTTTATTTTATACCTTACTGTATCATTTGCATTTTCTAAATAAGTGTGTATTGTTCTGGTAGTTTAATAAGTAAATATTAAGATAGAATGGAAGGGATGAAGAAAAGAAGGAAGGAAGGAAGGAAGGAAGGAAGGAAGGAAGGAAGGAAGGAAGG
>NW_005357451.1:609432-612991 GCF_000412655.1 Myotis brandtii | reverse complement strand
AGGAAGGAAGGAAGGAAGGAAGGAAGGAAGGGAGGGAGGGAGGGAGGGAAAAAAGAAGGGAGGTACAAATAGAAGCAGATGCAGTCATATCATGTGGAAACATCTGGAAATTTAATCACTAGCTTCTCAATTTTGGAGAGTCAATAGCTGAAATAATCACCCAACTCATTCAATGCTATTTGCTGAATATCAAATGTTTGAGAACCTCTTGAACATGTTAACATAGAATGAGATGGTGTTTAGGCTCCTTCCAAACTTGATATTTTATTATCCTAACTACCAGTAGTTTGCTAGGAGATATAGAAGTAGAATAAAAATTCTGTCTTCAAGAAACTATCAAGCATTTATAGAGTAGTTAATATTTTCTTACAATCCTTTGTATTTTTTTTTGGTGTAAGTTTGAGTTAATTTTTTTCATATATGGGGATAAACAGTACACTAGTTTTACTCTTTTACATGTGGCTTTCTAATTTTTCCAACACCATTTATTGAAGAGGCTTTCTTTCTTCATTGTATGTTTTAGCTCATTTATTGAAGATTATTGGTCAAATACATGTGGGTTTATTTCTGGGATCTCAATTCCATTCCATTGGTTTGTGTGCCTGTTTTTCTGCCAATACCATGGTGTTTGTTTATTGATGCTTTGCAGAATAATTTGAAGTCAAGGAGTGTGATACCACTGGCTTTATTCTTAGTATTGTCTTTGTTATTCAGGGTCTTTTGTGGTTCCATACAAATCTGATTATTTTTTTCTTCTATTTCCTTAAAATATGACATTGGGATTTTTATGGGGATTGAATTAAATCTGTATATTGCTTTGAGTAATATGAACATTTTAACTATATTGATTGTTACAATCCATAACCACGGAATATCTTTTGATTTCATTGTGTCTTTTTAAAACTCTTTTAATAATGCTTTGTAGTATTTAGTATATAGGTCCTTCACATCAAATAATAATGTCAAGTTTATTCCTAGGTATTTTATTTTTTTTGTTGTAATAGCAAAAAAAAAAAGTGTGTTTTTTTTTCATTTATTTTTCTGAAATTGCACTGTTAGTATATATGAATGCAGTGAATTTTTGTACATTGAATTTGTATCTTGCAACTTTACTGCGTTTATTGTTTCTTATAGTATTCTGATGAAGTCTCTAGCATTTTTAGTAAAAGCAATCTTGTCATCTGCAAAAATAACAACTTTTAAAAATAATTCTTTATTGTTGAAAGTATTTTATATGTCCCCTTTTTCCACATTGCCCTCGCCCACCCCCCTCTCACTCCAATCCTTCACCACCCTATTGTCTATTTCTATGGGTTATGCATAGCATATGCGTATATGCTTAACAAAAATGTATCCTCAGCCCAGCCAGCATGTCTCAGTGGTTGAGCGTTGACCTATGAACCAGGAGGTCATGGTTGGATTCTGGTCAGGACACATGCTCGTGTTGCAGGTTCGATCCCCAGTGTGGGACATACAGGAGGCAGCCAATCAATGTTTCTCTCTCATTTTCTGGGCCTCATCCTCTGGAAATTATGTTTCTTTGTTATGGGGTGGGGCCACAACATTAGTAACAAAGAAACAGAATTTCCAGAGGATGAGGCCCAGAAATCAGGATTTTAAAAAGATTCCCAGGTAATTCTAATGTGCAGCCAAGGTTGAGAACCACTGTGGTAGAGACTTGTTTTGCATCCTAACAGGTGGTCTATCTGAGAATGACCCATGTGTAATTGAGAATAATTTATATTCTGCAGCTTTGGGGTGAAATGTTCTATAAATGTAAATTAAATACATCTGATCCAGTATATCATTTGGAGTCTCTGTTTCCTTATTAATTTTTGGTCTGGAAGATTTATCCAGTGAAGTCAGCAGGATGTTAACATTTTCTACTATGACTGTTTTGCTGTTGCTCTCTCCCTTAAAGTTCTCCACAATTTTTAAATATATTTAATTGCTCCTATATTGGGTGCATATAGGTTTACCATGGTTATATCCTCTTGTTGGATCGAGCCCTTTAGTATTTTTTTTTTGACATACTTTTTTGCTCTTTTATTTTTTTATTTTTATTTTTATTTTATTTTTTTATTGCTTAAAGTACTACAAAGAGTATTATATATGTCTCCTTTTTTTTCCCCGCCCTTGAAAATCCCCTGGCCTCCCCTACCCCCCAGTGTCTTATGTCCATTGGTTATGCTCATATGCATGCATACAAGTCCTTCGGTTGATCTCTTACCCCCCTCCCTCCTGCCCCCCCACCCTCCCCGGCCTTCCCGCTGCAGTTTGACAATCTCTTTGAGGCAGCTCTGCCTCTGTATCTATTATTGTTCAAAAGTTTATAATGGTCTCTATTATCCATGAATGAGTGAGATCATGTGATATTTTTCCTTCATTGACTGGCTTATTTCACTTAACATAATGCTCTCCAGCTCCATCCATGCCGTTGCAAATGGTAAGAGTTCCTTCTTTTTTACAGCAGCATAGTATTCCATCGTGTAGATGTACCACAGTTTTCTAATCCATTCATCTACTGATGGGCACTTAGGCTGTTTCCAGATCTTAGCTATGGTAAATTGTGCTGCTATGAACATAGGGGTGCATATATCCTTTCTGATTGGTGTTTCTGTTTTCTTGGGATAGAGCCCTTTAGTATTATGTAGTTAACTTTATTGTCTTTTGTGATGACCTTCATTTTGAAGTCTATTTGTCAGAGATGAGTATAGCTACCCCAGATTTTTCCTTTTTTGTTTTCATTTGCATGAAAAATTTTTTCCCATCCCTTTTCACTCAGTCTGTGTGAATCTTTTGTTCTTAGGTGGGCCTTTTATAGACAGTATATATTTTGGTCATTTTTTTGTATCCATTTAGCTACCCTTTGTCTTTTGATTGGAACATTTAATCCATTTACATTTAAGGTTATTATTGACTAGAGGCCCAGTGCACAAATTTGTGCACTCTCAGGGGTGGGGGGGTCTCTCAGCCCGGCCTGTGCCCTCTCGCAGTCTGAGACCCCTCGGGGGATGACCACCTGCTGGCTTAGGCCTGCTCCCCGGGGGATTGGGCCTAAGATGGCAATCAGACATCCCTCTGGCAGCCCGGTGGCCCTCGGGGGATGTCCACTTGCCAGCGGGGAGCAGGCCTAAGCTGCAGTCAGACAACCTTAGCGCTGCTGAGGAGGCAGGAGAGGCTCCCACCACCACCGCTGTACTGGAAGCCATCAGCCTGGCTTGTGGCTGAGCAGAGCTCCCCCATGTGGGAGCGCACTGAACACCAGAGGGCAGCTCCTGCATTGAGCGTCTGCCCCCTGGTGGTCAGTGTGTGTTGTGTGTGTCATAGTGACCAATCATTCCCAGTATTTCTGCTGTTAGGGTCAATTTGCATATTACCCTTTTATTATATAGAATAGAGGCCTGGTGCACGGGTGGGGGCCATCTGGTTTGCCCTGAATGGTGTCCCAGATCAGGGTGGGGGTCCCGCTTGGGTGCCTGGTCAGCATGGATGAGGGGCTGATGGCTGTTTTCAGGCTGTCTGCACCCCCTTCAGGGTGGGGGTCCCCACTGGGGTG